>NC_081409.1:661317393-661508320 GCF_030272615.1 Cryptomeria japonica | reverse complement strand
TGGGAGAGGGGAGAGAGAGGGAGGGGAGAAGGAGAGAGAGGGAGAGAGGGAGAGGAGGAGAGGGGAGAGGGAGAGAGAGGGAGAGGAAAGGGGAGAGGGAGAGAGGGAGAGAACATGGGGGGAAGGGAGAGGTTAGGAGGGAGGAGAGAATACATGATAAAAATCAAAGAGGAAGTTGTAGATAAGAAATAAATTCACTTTACTTCTATAGAAGTGTAGACATAGTTGTAGTGGGGTATGGAGGGAGAGAAGAAGAGAAAGAGGGATGGGGTATGGAGGAAGGGAGAAGGAGAGAGAGAGAGAGAGTGAGAGAGAGAAAGAGAGAGACCTTGTATACGTTTGAGAGGGAGAGACAATACACTTACATGTGTATATATATGTTTAATATATTATATGTATATAAACATATTATATAAACAATGTCATATTATGCACATATTATATATTACATATATTAAATGAATATACACATATTATACATAGAATATCATATTATACAATAGCGCATACGTGTTGTTTATAGTAAAGATAGCACGTACATGTTGTTTAATGGGAAATACGTGCGTACGCGCTTCTTACACTATAAATACCCCATACGCGCTTTTTAAACCATACGTACCCTGTACGTGCTTTTGACTTTTTAGGCTTGGAAATAGGCCTAGATGACAAAGCTACAAATTGGAAGTCTGATTTCCCTCCATTTCTCTCATTTTTGACGTGTTTTATTTTATCAACTTGGTTATCAACTTTGTCATCATCAGGTTTGCACTTCATAAAATGGGTATTTCTAAAATTGCCACCATATTTTCACCCATCTTCTGAGCTTTCTAACCATATAATTTTTTTTCAATTTGAACAACAATAACATATTATTATTGAATTTCTTTTACTAGTGTCTCCATAGTTCTCACAGACATAGGTGCACCATTTTTTGAATAACTTTTGATATACGTATCCAAATTTAAAAAAATTTATATATTATTGTAGTGCACTTGACTCTTTAAAAAAATAAATTTAAAAATTGTATTTTCAATTTGTTTAGTGCAGCTTATGCTTCACGCACGAACAGGTACCAAATTTTCAGGATGTGCTCGATTGGAAAAATTTAAAAAAAAATACACAACAAAAAATTATAAAAAAATACACATCTTCTAGTGCTCGCTCTTAGCTATCTTTCTGCCAAAGGATTTGTCAAAATACTAAATCTAACTATGACTTTTTTGATGTACACATCAAATACTATGTTATGTTTTTTAGAAAAAAATAGGGTCAGTTTTTCATGCACGAAGGATTTGACCCCCTTAATCTTATCCAATTTTGAAAAAGTTTAGTAGTTTGGAAACTATATTCAGAGTACTATAATATTTGTTGTTTGATTATCTTCATATCTTGAGTGGATGACTTTAAAATTTTGCCTCTAAGTTCAGGTTCACCTGATTTCAAAAAAAAAGTGTCCACTTATACCCCCCTTTTTGACCACCATATTTGTGCACTTACCCTTAAGTGCAAAAAGTTTGCCTATAACACCTCTGTAACTTTTCTCTATCAGCTACCAGATCAAGAATGTGCATACAAAATTGTGCCAAATAGGTTTCTTGATCACCACTCACTCATATCATACAAAAAAGATCTTCTACATCAATCATATATATCCACAATAGAAAATAAAACATTCACCAAGTTGGCCATCAATATTATGCAATGTAGCATGTAATTGTTTGTTGGCTTAGATCAGATTTCTAAAACATATGCTGATCAACCAAATGATGTATACACGATTTCTATATGTCGGCCCTATCATCCCATGCATGAATCTCACCGTCACAATCACCACAAAGATTTCCGACCAAAAATTTCTCTGCTTATCCTCAAATACTAGTGATAGATTACCAGAACATTTCCTCTATTGGTTACCAAAATCCATAACTACTAGATTGGATTTCCAAGAAGAGTTTCCATTAGTGACAACCCTAAACCATTATACATTTACCATAATTCACTAGATGAGTGTCAACAAACTCCCCCTTTGGCATTGATGGCAACACTTATGAAAAATGACTAAGTGTTGAAACCTCGATACCAGACCAAATTTTCTAAGCCTCCCCCTTAGCCCAAAAATCAAAAACTTGTATCATTCTCTATAAATTTTTCACTCTACTCTCCCACTTTGACAACAATGCGAAAGATGGGGTGTTGGTTAAAATATTATATACAAGGGTACATACCAGATATTCTATACATACTTAAAGATATCAGTAAAAATGGTCTTGAAAAATCCTACATGGGCATCCCACCCATTGTTCAAGTTGTCCAAAATTGTAATGAAAGCACTAAAAACATAAGCATATATCTCCACATATTTTAATTCAAATGGAATTGGTTGATCCATTGTCTTCATGCAATCAACTTTGTTGCTTAGCATGGTGTCCATCCGGGGAGCAATAATGTTCTGGAGTTCACCAACCCACCTCAGTAACCTGTCCTTTTCTAAGTTTAGGCTTGATATTTGATCAATTAGAGTCATCACCTGACCTTCTACACTACTGGAAAGGGCTGCATTGCAATCAAAGGAATGCAATATACTATCAAGCTTGCCCCGACAAACACTGATCTTCTTGTCTATATTTGAGGTGAATTTGGGTAGTATAAGGCATGACTTGTATATCTTTCCTCCACTCAATGCCTCAGAGATAGTCTAGATTCCTTTGTTTAATTTGACCCTGACATCTTCAATCATCTTCTGGAAGGTCTACATACACGCCTCCTTAAATCTGTCCAATACTTTCTTGGTGGTTGCCTTCTCCAATGACTCAAAATTGGTACTGATATTGTTGATTAACTATAGTAACTTACCAGAGGGGTTAGAATTTGAATCTAATTTCACTTTTGAAACCACCTTTTGTAAAACACTTATAGACATCTCAACCAAGTTTTTCATCCTCAGACTTTAATTTAACCAAGTCCTGACTAGCTTGAGCCTAGACCGCTGCAACAACCATCAACCTTTTAGCTAGAGACATCTGACCATTGTCAAGAGGTCTATCAAAATTGATGGAGATCTATGGGAGAATTCTTTTCCCTTTGTCCTTTGGAGTGTCAATTGCCATGATTACCAAGACATTGTTAGTTTTATGCTTTCTCTTATTGACCTCTTCTCCCTTCTCATGTACCTTGTCCTTCTCTGATTCTCCTTTTCCTGCATCCTTTTCTTTAACCTATGCATCAATGTCACAACTTGGTATAGTATCAATATTTGGAGTCTTTGTTACCTCAACAACTTTCCTTTCCATTATATCTAGGTGGTCAACTGAAGGATTTTGACTGTCTCTTGCATCAAGGGTTACATTGGCCTAGACTTCTGATTAGCCTCTGTCTAAGTTTCATCCTTTTGAGAACCTACTTGTACCTCTAGATGAGAAGTATCTTCCTTCTACGATTCATCATATTTGAGGTTGAGTAGAACTTGATTGTTCTTTAGAAACCTTTTCCGCATCTCTTCAGTTTCTTTTCTCACTTCCTCAACCCTACCAACCATAAGTTTGTTTACTCTATTTTTTCTTTAGAATTCCTTTCGGTTGGCCTACTCCATGAGATTATCAACTTCTTATTGAGAGATGGAAGCACTGATATTGACTAATTCATGTTCTTTCATTTCCTTATCTAATCAACATGCATTCAACCATCTAGCATCAAGAATGTTATATAAACCTTTCAAAATGCTACACTCTAACTCAATTAAAGATTTGCTGAAGTTATGCAAATGCAACACAACAACTTCCTCAATTTCCCTCTAATCATTTTCATCAAAATTTTCATAATGTGCACTGATATTCTTGAGATTTCCATCATTAACTATTTCATTAGTCAATTCTTTTGTATTCTATGGGGGAATAATGGTATATTTACCTTCTATCTTACCGAATTCAAGACTTTCATCAAGATCTATCCTTAGCTTTCTTCCTCTTTTGGGTGTACTGGTTAGAGAGGGTTCTAATTTTGTCTTCTTACTCTATTAGGTACCATCAGATGTGGTTTCCTAACCACTCTAACAAATTCTCCTTTCTTCTTTGTTTTCTCTACTTCCTCATCTGACTCTGTCTCAGATGCAATAGGAGATACAATGACATAAGTTCTTTCTGGTTTCTCCTTCTTCTTTAGTACTCCTTTGTCAGATGATCTTTGAGCTATTGGATGAGGAGATGGCTTCACCAGAGCAAGGGAAGACTTAGTCTCCTTAGGCTTTGCTTTAGAGGGAACCGGTTCAGTCTTAGGATTCTTTGATTCCATTTTTTCTTCCATCTAAGCCTTCTCCTCCTTGACTTTCTTTATAGCTTCTTTGGTAAAGCCCATTTGCTCAGCCACAACCTCAGCCATTTTTGTTAATTTTCTTTTCCTTTCGGATTGAGTGAACTTCTTATGCAATTCCATATTCTTTTCTTTGAATGTGCCAATTTTTATCTCTGAAGGGTCAACTAGTTTGCTTAAAAGTTGTTGAGCATAACCTTCAAGAGTTGGAGAATCAACCTCATAACCCATAGGCATTATCCACACTATCCTAGGATCAACTGCCTCCATATGGAATTGGTCCTTGTCGACCATGAAACAAACAGTATCTGCCTATTTGTCCACCACTTCTTTAGGGATCCTCTCTCTATTCTTCATTATACCCTGGGATGTTTTAAAGAAACTCCACAGAGCAACTATCTAATTTTATCTATTTCCCAATCTCTAAAAATCTTGCTTGATCCAAGTGGATACCAACAAGTCATATGCTCGTTGGACTCTGCCTGTGCTAGGGATTTAATTCATGAAGTACGATGCTAAATAAACAATTAGCGAACCGAATTTGAAAAAATTCTTCTTGTCTATTTTAATTTTATTAATATTGCTTAAGAGATCTTCAAGAAGAATTGTGCACAAGTCATACTGCATATCCTCTTTCACCATCTGATAGGCTGCATATATTATAGTATAGGAGACCGAATTCAATCTGCTAGATTGATAAACTTTGTATCCAATAATCATTGATGCAAATTTAACATCATGCTCTAAGATATCATCAATTGTCATTGACCTGCTATCAAGTTGAGCACCGATTAGATTTGTGATAGTTGGGTTTGTCATCTTTCTCAAATTAGGTTTTCCATTAGTTTGATTTAGGCAAGTGACTACATTAATTTTTTGCTTGGTTATCTTGTTGGGTCTATCTAGCCATATGAATTTGTTGTGGACATGGCTCAAAATATATCTCGCCTATTCATCCTCATCTAATGTAAAAAAATGAACAAATAGCATGAAATCCTTCCTCTATAACTATGCATATTCTAGATTTGGGTTTCCAACTTCATCCATCATGTGGTTAGTATACAACGTCAAGATATCCTTATTTTCCATTTTCCTCAATTATGTAGTGAGTCTATGCCCTAACATCATCAACATGCAAAAATCCATATGGCATAGACAAAAAAGCACCATTGGGATCATCCTCAATGGATGTAAAAATATTTTTTTTGAATTGAGGCCTTGCTTGCTTAGAAATTTCTACTACCAAAGATTATCAACAGAAGAAGACACCATTTTAAGAAAATTTAGGGTTCAGAACACCCTTTGGTAAATACCTTTTTCTTCTATCGGATGCACAAGAACTTTTGTTGAATCACCTCAAGCCTTTTGATCACCTTGAAATCTAGTTCATTTCACTCTGCACCTTCAACTCTTCATTCACAATGTGAGAAATGATTCACATTTTTCCCTTTTTAACTTTGGAAACCCTAACTTTAAGTTGAAATAAATGCAACTATAAGGTTCAACTGGATGTCCTATTCAACATAATCCATTCCATCGGATTCCAAGATAGATATGATCAATTCCAGATAATCATCTCCAAGCATCTACAATCAACCTTGATCAATCACAGATCTATTTAGGGGGTTCTGCAAGATAGTGCATGAAGATGTGACCCCCTAAGGCCAAATGCCTTAGTTACCAAATGTAGATCTTGCACCGGATTCAGGTGCAAATCCATTGTCTGCCTTGGATACATCTCTTCTAACACACATCTTCTCATTCTTGTTCCGAATCTCTTCTACCTTTGCCTTGACTTTCTCATATGATTTTCCTTTGTTTACCAGATCATTATTCTTGCTTCTATAGAATTTTGCAATGTGACCAGTTTTGTTTCATGCACAACAAACAACATTTCTCTGCATAGGTATGAAATTCATCTGATTTGGTCTCATCATGCATTGGTTAGAGATATGTCCAAACATACCACATGCATATCATCTCTTGTTCATTAATACTCTGCACATGTTTGACTTATGACCAAAATTATTATATATGAAACACTAACCGATAAAGTTATGACCATTGTTCATATTATTCATTCCATTATTCATCCTAGACTTCTGCATTGATTTGCCATATGACCGAACTTATTGCAAGTAAAACATCTACCATTTAATTAATAGGCATTAGGCTATCTTACCAAATGATTCTTGCTCTTAGGTTTTGCATTGCTTTGTCTAGAACTAGAGGATTCACCTTTCTCATATCCAAGTCCTCTCATGTTTTTTCTATGTCTTTGACTATATAGCATCTCATCAAGCCTTGTTGATCTAGCATTGAATTTGTCTTTGTATTCATTTATAGTAGCAAGTTCATCTCGTAGGGCAACACTCTATCTTTCAAGTTCTTGATCATTATTCCTTAATTATGTCAACTCAAGCTTCAACTGATCATTCTCATAGGTAATCCTAAAGCAATCATCTAATCTTTCTTTCAATGATTGAGTCAAAATTTCTTCATTCTTCTTTTGGTCTTCAAGCTCCTTAGTTAGCTTCATCAAAATGGATTGCATCTCATTCTTCAATACAACATTCTCTCTAGAAATCTTATCACATTAATTAGGTTCATCCTAATTTTCCATGCTTTGTTCTTCTTTCTCCTTCAGCTTGTCCATCAGCTCTTTCCTCTTGTCTCTTGAAGTGCTCACTTGATCTTTCAAATCATTAATGAAGTATTTAGTTGCATTCAAATTTCTCTTTAAGAAACATATTTTATTGCTTGTTGCATCAAGATCCTCAAGTGCCACACAAAGTCATCTCTACAAATCAGAATCCATTAATTCAATCTCTCTGACCTTCCTCAAGCAGTTAGACTTCCTCAAAGGAACTAGGCTCTAATATTGATTGATGGAATTAGGGAATACTGAGAGGGGGGGTGGGGTGAATCAATGTTCTATTGGTAAATGAATTTTTAAATTTATTATTCTCAGACCACCGGAACCAAATGCAAGAAAGTAAAATGCAAAAACACAAGACAATCAACCACAATATCATAACAAAAATATTTTTATATGGAAACCCAGAAAGGGAAAAACCATGGTGGGATTTGAACCCACAATATTATTCCATTATGGCTAGTAGCAAAACAATATTACATAAAGGGGAATGCACTTGCATTTAGGTTTACAACCTAGAGCTCACTACTCAAATTAGAATATGGAAGTCTCACTGACTTATAGATCTTTTACAAAAATAACTACAATGATTGAACTCCAAAATAGCATAGAGAAAGGTCTAGATGAGTTTCGATTAAGTGCAAAAATTCTGACTTTAACACCTTTGTAACTCTACTCTGTTCTGCTTCTCAGTCAACTACCAGATCAAGAATGTGCACATAAAATTGTGCCAAATAGGTTTCTCAATCACCAATAGCTCATATCATACATCAAAAATATCTTCTACATCAGTCATATATATCTACAATCAAAAATAAAACATTCACCAAGGCGGCCATCCATATTATGCAATGTAGCATGTAACCGGGTGTCAGCTTAGACCAGATTTCTAAAACATATGTGGATCAACAAAATGATGTCTAAATAATTTTTATATGTTAGCCCCATCAGCCGATGCATGAATCTCACCACCATAATCACTGCAAAGATTCCAAACCAAAAAGTTCTCTACTTTTCTTGAAATACCGATGACAGATTACCAGACCATTTCCTCTACTGATTACCAAAATCCATAACTACCGGATGGGATTTCTAGGAACAGTTTCTATCAATGACAACCCTAAACCATTATACATGCACCAAAATCCACAGGATGAGTGTCAATTACCAACAGCACATACCAACAAGTTCCATCATGGGTTTTTTTGTAGGCTTGAAGACTCTAGCAATGTCCAATTGAGTTTGCCAAGTCTTTGCAATATTGTAATCATAGTCAGTGCAATTTTTAACCTCACTTATCAACTAGAAACTATTATGACAATTGAATTTTTCTTTCACAAATTTGTAGATTTTGTGGCAAACATTTTGAGCAGTTAAGGAAAAGTCTTTAAAGATCATGTTGTTCCTTTCTTTCCATATACCCCAGACAAGATGAGGAAGGAGATAAAGCCAATGTCTTTTGATTACTTGATTTTGACTAGGATTTGTCCATTTAATGAACAAATATGGCATTAAGGAAGGAAAAACCCAACAAAGATTCTAGAGTTGAAGCATTCTCCCCCAAATTTATTGAGAAAAGGCACACCCAATAAAAAGATGGGAAACAGACTCTGCATTGGCCATACAGAGAAGACAAATGTTGGGAAGGAAAAAAATCCTTTTACATAAATTATTAGTGGTAAGGATCTTGTTTTGGAGAAGAATCTAGGTGAAGATACTAAATTTTGGGGTAAGTTTTTTAATCCAAGTCTTGGCCTAAATAGGGCTAGAGGAATTATGATTTTGAGAGAGAAGAGCAAAAGAAGAGGAAACCGAATACAAACTAGTAGGATCATCTTTCCACACCATCATGTCCTCTGACTGGTCCAGAGATTGAATTTAGAATAACTTGAAGAGGGCTTAACTCTGAACTAATCTGGACTAAATTAACCCAATGACCTTTCCTCCAATAATCTGCGACCGTGTCGCCAAATATTTTAATGCACTCATCTCTGAAGGGATTGAAATAAGTGTTAAGACTAAGAGGCTAATTTCCAATCTAAGAGTCCTCCCAGAAGTTAATACTAGAACCATTACCCAACTTCCATCTAGCACCTTTAGTAGTAGGACTTCTGACCTTAATAATGTTAATCTAGAGATAGGATCCTTGAGGCAAGCAATCTGAGGTGATGAAATCCTTGAAAGAGGTAACTTGACACAAGTATTTATTGTGCAATATTGAATTCCATTCCATTCTACTAGAGAAAATTCTCCACACCTTCTTCGCAAGCAATGCCTCATTAAAAGATCTTATATCCCATAATCCAAGGCCTCCTAACTTCTTAGGCTTGCACACCTCATTCTAGGATATCAAAGGAATTCTCTTTTTATTCTAAACACTGGACCACGGGAATATTTTTTGAATGCCATCAATTAAATCAACAAATTCTGTTGGAATTCTAAAGAGACTCAGAGCATAGAAAGGGAGGTTCTACAAAGTAGACTTCAATAATTAAATTTTCCCAACCTAACTAAGAAGAACACCTTTCTAGCCAAAAATCTTCTTATAAAATCTGTCCATAAGAGATGGCCAAAAAGAGTCTAGAGGCAGAGTTCCCAAAGGAATACCAAGGTAAATTGAAGGGAAATCACCAATACAATGCCTCGAGATATTAGCTATTCTTTGTTGTCTTTCAACTAGATTATTGAGGAAAAAGAGAGGATATTTACATCTATTAATAAAATACCCTGATGATTCTTCATAAGTAATGAGAACATTTTTGAAAGTCCTGGCCTCTCCAATCGCCGAAGTTCCTAGTAGTATTATATCATCAACAAACTATTGATGAGAGAAAATAGTAGTATCCGATGAAGGGTGGAGATCCTTCAACAACCATCTCTAACCATCTTTTGCAAGTACCTACCAAGACTTTTAGCCATTATGGTGAAGAGAACTGGGGATATGGGGTCCCCCTGTCTTTTCCCCTAGAGGATTGAAAGAAATGAGAAGGAAGACCATTAACCAGAATTGCAGTATTCATTATAGAAATCAATTGCCAGATAAGTTCCAAGACCTTGTTATCAAAACCAAAAGCTACCAAAACCTTTAGAAGAAAATTATAGCTCACTCTATCATATGCTTTGAATAAATCAAGATTCAACAAAAAGCCATGTTTTCTAGATTCCACCAGGGAGTGAATTTTCCATGCAGCATTACAATTGAATCAAGGATTTGTCTCCCAAGGACAAAGCTAGTTTGTTGGGATGAAATGAGAAGAGGAAGAATAGTCAACAACCTAGAAGAGAGAACTTTATAAATAATCTTGTAAAAGGAATTACAAAGGCTGATGGGATGGAAGGCATCAAAAGAATCTGCTCCAGGAATTTTGGGGATAAGAACGATGAAATTAGCATTAATATCTAGTTAGACAATTTCATGAAAGTTTCATTTCCATAGTTTTTTATTATGGTAAAAGAAGGTTTTCAAGGGACTCTGAAACCCTTTAAAAAATATTGTTAAGAAAATAGAGCATTAAGAAACAAGAAGGAACAAATAGCTAAAAAAACAGCATAGAAATGAGCAATATCCAACAAACAAGCCCCACAGAACCAACAACGACTAGCCAAAAAAGACAAAAGATAGAAAAAAAACTACTTAATGTTTTTCAGGGCATTAGCCAGATTTTTGCTAATCCCATGCAATTCTTTAATATTATCCCTAAGTTTAAGTTTCATTTTCATAGTTGTTATAGTGTAATATTTTGAATTTATAGTTGAATTTCTAGTTAAACAACTAAACAAGAGAAGATGAAACCAAAACCTTAGCAGTATTCGGAATCTATGGTGCCTCTGGGTCATGCTATTGGTATTTTGAATATGTTGATATGGTTTTGTCATTGATGTCTGTAGACGTATAAAAATGACCACATTCCTAAATGAATATTTTATGTTCATTTCTTTATTTAATTAAATCCAATTTAATTAAATTATCCACATTCTTCTATTTAATTAAATAAGTTACTCAATTTATTTAAATTAAATTCACTATACCCATTTAATGAATAAATCATTTTATTCAATTAAATCCCCCTAGCCACTTTTAATTAAATTCAAATTTAATTAAATAGTTATCCTAAATTGAATAAATCAAATTTATTTAATTACAACCAAATTGAATGAAAATCAAATAATTCAATTAAATCCTATTATCCCTCCATCCACTTGCAAAATCCCAAACCCCTTCCTAATCCCTTCTAGAATCTTCTAATCGATTCTAATTAACCTAACCCTCCTCTAAATTTTGTCACATCCCTAAGCAAAGGGAGGTCACTTCTCAAATGGTCCAAAGTCTTGGATAACCATTGAAGGTTTTCAACCTTCAACCACCAAAACCCCCAAAGTCTTTGAAAACCATTGAAGGCTTCCAACCTTCAACCACTTAATCCCCAAAGTCTCCAATAACCATTAATGGTTAATTCAAACCCTCCCACATGGTTAAAACATTTGTTTTGACTCAACCTCTATCCAACCCAAGGGTCTCATCAGGCCATTAAATGCTTTGACCATGATTATCTCTTAATCATTTGCACAAAGGTTTATTTTTGGATTAGATCCTAATTCATTGGGTAAACCTAACTTAGACTTGACCCTTAGCCTTTAGATAACCATGAGGTCTTCTCAGGCCTTTAATGCCTCCAACCTCTTCTTTCAACCCAATCCTGTGTTGACATTTGTCACCATATCATTGGTGCCAATTGTGCACATGGATCCCCAACTTTCAAACTTGGCCCTTGATTAAACCTTTTAATCCTGACCATCCATTGCCCTGTTTGTGCTATAAATAGAGCTCTCATTCCTCCATTCTCAACAATCATCTTTCAAATTTGTAGCATTATACTTATGCTCAAATACTTTCAAGCTTTTCATCATCTTTATGCTCATCATTTAGCCTCTCTTTAAATCCGAATTAATCATGAATATGCATGTTTAGAATAAGTTCATTATCATTTTAGTTCAATTATAGATTAAATATAGTATGCTAGGATAGTATTCATACTAACCTCGTCATCTTACCATTTAGTTTGTTGCATTTTTAGCATCTCATCTAGCTTATAACACATCTCATACTAAAATCAGTTAAAAATCTCTCTCGTTCTCATATTTGCCATCCCTAAACCATTTTGCTCAGTAACCTGAGAGCAAAACATTGGTTTGAGGGACATTGTGAGATAGAGAACCATGGGACCCTCCTTGGGAAGCTGAGTAACACTACGTTACTCCATAGCTTGCATCAAGAAGTCCTGTGTGTGTGTGTGGATTGGTATTTCTCATAATTTTTCACATATTTAGTTTTATTAATCCATTTTTCCCACATACATTTCTGGTGCCCACCGTGGGGTACACACCCCAATAACCTATCATTTTTTAAATTTGAAGACTTTTGCAGGTACGCGGAAAACCAGGATTAGCGCGTCTAAGATATATTTTAGCGCATCCGCCAAACAGTTTAGCGCTTCTAGCCTACTGTTTAGCGCGTGTGCTTACTGTCTTAGCGCGTCGAAGCTGTTCCCTAGCGCATAATAGTATTTGACACATTTTCGTGTAGGTGTCGACGCCGGCGAAACACAGATTAGCGCATGTACCGGACAGATTAGTGCATCCAATAAACCTTTTAGCACTTAAACTGAATATTCCAGCGCGTTTCAACAGATAGTTAGCGCATCAAATTCAAAATTCCCCTGAACAACAGACCGCGGGAAAACCAAACCATAGATTAGCGTGTCTGAACGATAGAGTAGCGCATTCAAAAAATAGAATAGCGCACAAAAAATAAAAAGTAGCACATCCGCCGAATATTGTAGCGCGTGCAATTATTTTTGTAGCACATCACAAATAGAATGAACAAAAAGATTTTGTAACCGAATTCCAAAAATTTAGACTTGTGGAAGTCCCCCGAAAACAGACTAACAGCCTTCTTGTTATTTTGCAGGATTTTTAACAAGTTTCTTGCAGGTAAAGCGAAGAAGTTTGCTTTTAAAGAAAAACGTATTTCTTTTGTTGACCTCCGAAAGTCAAAATTTGCTTTGTTGACGATCTATTTTCAATAGATTAGATAATTATTGCTATGAAGGATTAAAAAGAACACCCTGCTTGTTGGAGCAACATCTCCAATTAGAAGTTAGCAAATTATTGTCTTGGAGGTTAAAAAGAACAAACTTATTTGCCTTGTCTCGAAAGTGGAAGGTATATGCTCTCCCCTTAACTGGGTGACCAAAAAGCCAAACCACTCTTATGTTTTCAGTATTTCAAGCAATAAATCCTTTAGCAGGCCTGCCTTCCCGAGGAGTTGCAATTAACTCTTAAAGTCGTTTATGGCCGGTGTGAAGGGAACGACCTAAGTGGGGAACGACTTTGACGCCAAGAATTCTAACCCACTATAATCAAATGTGGAAAGTGACGAAAGTCCTTTACGACGGTTGCGCGCAGTGATTAACCTTCCCCCAGTATCCTCGAGATACGTAAAGCCTTTGTTCTTAAGGTTGGGAAGCCTCCTGAGAGAGTTTATCACTGACGGCTAAACGGGAAGCCTGATTACGAACCTTAGCATTAGAAACTTTGAGCTGAGTCAGTATCCAAACATTTGTAACATCATAGTGCAAGGGTGGGGAAGAATCCGCCCCCAAGATTACTCACCATATATCTCCCAAGATAACTACTCAACTGTGAAGCAATTCACTTTGGGTTAACTTCTGGCAAAAGGCAAAAAAACGGGCGCCCTCTAGAAGGTGACACGGCTGTTTGAGCTGACGGAGTATCGAGACTAGTGGGCTATGATATTACTTATGACCCTTGAATAAAGAGTCTTTCTGAAGTGTTTATCTTGTATCCGACCTGTTAAAACATTGGGGATTTGAACACATCCTCGACAGAACATACACTTTCTATTAGATTAAGTGAAATGATTGTACTTTGTGTGCCGTGTTTGCATTTCGTATTTCAGAAAATCATCCATCACACTTAAAAATTCACTCAACAAAAGTCAAAACATTACAAAAACAACAAAAGGAAAAATCAGGGCAGTTTAGCGCGTAAGAGCAACATCTTAGCGCGTAAAACAGTTATTTTAGCGCATCCACAGAACTAAATAGCACGTGAAACAAAAACAGTAGCGTTTCAACTGCAAAGCAAAACAGAGAGGCATCTTTTAGCGCGTACAACACATATTCTAGCGCGTGGAAGCAAACTATTAGCGCATAGATATCCAAAGTTAGCGCATTAACAGAAACAGATAGCGCGTAGAAGTCACAATGTGGTGCGTACTTCTCCCAGAAAACTTCACAACAAATTTCAAAAGAGCCTGTTTTAGCACTTAAAACAAACAGCTTAGCGCGTCGAAAGCATGTTTTAGCGCATTAGCCAAACCAGTTAGCACGTGTAAAACCCAGTCTAGCACGTGCATATTTCACAGTCAGCAAAACAAAAATTTTCCAACATCAATCTTTTAGCGCGTAACCCTGGGCAGAGTAGCGCGTGGGGAAGTAATTTTAGCGCATAGAGAAAATTCGGTAGCGTATTGAATGTCTGTTTTAGCGCGTGGGAAAAAGGAGAAAAACAAAGAGTTGAAAAACCAAAAATTTTGAAAACCTCAAAAATATTTTAAAAACAGTTTTCATCAAAACACATCTTTTATCAAACCAGAGTGACAAAAACGAATCATTAAAACTATTTCTCAAGCCAAATTTATGTCAAACAAGGTTGTCTGAATCCTAAACGAATCGAGCAATAGAGAACGTCTTTCCTATCATAATCCGGAAACTTTTCATCATCAGTATCAATCCAATCCTTAAAACATCTTACGGATTTTATCTCCAAAAACACTTGTCTAAAAATTTCCAAATTGTCAAATCCAGTTTTTAGATCAGGAAACTCTTATCCATATCATTTGACACACTTTGTCGTGAAGGGACAGCTAAACCTTCACTCTGATAAAGTAAAATTTGAAATTTTCAAAACAAGAATCAACTAAATCCAAACAACACAAAGGAAATTATTGATCACTCATGCATGCCTAATCCCCTCATTCTGAGAAGAAAGAACCTCTATCGCAACATCACGTTGAAGAAACAACAACCTAGCTTTTCCAAATTCATCAAGAGAAATAAATTTTTATACATCAATCGTCAACTCTTCAAATCCCATCGGGTATTTCTTCATCACGTCAAACGTTATATCCAAAACAAATCCAGTGAATTTGACAAAGAACCCCTGAAAACAAGAGCATACTGTCAAAAGTCTGCTTTTAATCAAAAGATAAACCGCGGAGGAAAGATAAATCCAGCATTCCTACCCGACGAGTGCATCACATATAAGACATCTAGACTAGAACCACCAATGCCAGAGCAAAATATCAACGAGAACTTTGTTCCCTTCATCACTGAAAGTTTCTATTGAAATGCCTATCACTCGCTCTCAACGAAACAAACAAAGCGAGACACCCGCGGAATCAAGTATGAATCGTCGATTATCAAATCCTTTTGAAGTTCCGCCATCAGAAGATCATGAAATTACTAACACAATTCTTCAGGAATGCCAAGAAAATCCTTCATTTCAAAAACTCATCGAAAAACTCATGGAAAATGACAAGGAAAAATATTTACTCATGCTTACAAGCAAAGGTGTCAAACTTCCTGAAGATTTTGATGCAAACGTCTTTCAAACAGAATCTCAACAATATACATATCAAGAACAACAAAGGGAAGAAGAGACTCGCATACCTGAACAACATATTCCAGAACAACATATACCAGAAATGCGAGTACCTGTGTTCGAAACCCCAGAACAACACATACCATTTACTACACCTTTTCAATTGAGAACAAATACGAGGGAAGAACTCTTCCCTCGGCAAGATAATGCGCCTTTGGTTGCTCTTACTCAACAAATGCAAATGTTGCAAAGACAAATACACGATATGCAACAAGGGACAACAGTGCGGTATTCTATAAGCGAAATCTGTCCTTATCCATTTGACAGAAGCTTAAACATGATACCTTTTCCTCCAAACTCAGACATTCCCAAATTTGATAAATATGATGGGAAAGGTGATCCTCGAGATCATGTTCGAGAATTTTGTACTATGAGTCTTGAATTTGCTCATAATGACACTTATCTGATGAGGTTATTCCCGAGAAGCCTGGGAGGACAAACAATGGAATGGTTATCCAAGATTACACCACCTGTTAGATCATTTGACGAATTGGTTAACAAGTTCATCACCCATTATTCTTACAACATCCAACATGCCATAACCATGCTAGATATTTGTAACACCAAACAAAAGAACAATGAAACATTCATGATATTCCTTCAACGTTGGCGACGCATGGTATCAAGATACCCTCGAGATATTCCTGAAAAAGAGAAAATGGAAATCTTCATTGATAACTTGAATGGTGAGATGAGTTACAGAATCAAACTTCAATGCATATCATCTTTTGACAAATTGATCGAAAATGGCATCCAAGTAGAGGAAGCTTGTGTCAAAAAGGGAACACTCAAGTTCTACAAAGAAGGAACAAACTCATCAAACTACAATAACCAAAACAATACCAATCTAGACAAAACTCGATTTTGGACTCGAAACAAAAATGAAGGCAACAATGAATCATATGATCCTAAATCTAAACAGCCAGTGCTTGCCTTATCAGGAAATACTCAAAATACGAAACATCCTAAAAATGTTACTCCCAGTGCCAACACATATGCACCAAACAATGCTCAAGGACAACTCAATACCAACAACTCCAACGATAATCAAAACAAAAACCTGAATCCAGGGCCCAACAACAATTCACGCAACAACACCAACAATTTCCATAAGCATATATTCACACCATTGGGCCAATCATTAGAGTCCGCATTCAGAGAGCTGTTGGCAAACAAGGTTCTTTCTTTACCTCCAATCAACAATTATGAACCCCCAATCAAACCACCTTGGTGGAATGATTCACACTATTGTGATTTTCATCGCAACAAAGGTCATAGAACAAACGAGTGCATGAGATTGAAACACATAATCCAAGACATGATTGATCGAGGTGACTTAACAGTGGATGGTCTCAAAACAAATAATGATCATGAAGCCTTCAAAGATCCTCTTCCAAATTATAACAAAGACGGAGCATGAACTTCAAATGATACACGCGGAGCTCGTATTAATCACATCTACAACAATACAATCAATCACATATCAGCTAAAGACCATCAAGTCAATGTTATAACCATTCGAGATAAACGTGATCATGAATCTGTCAATGTAACAACCCGGACTTAGAAATATGTCTTGAAGGGACATACTACACCTTCAACTACCACACCAAAGATCCAATATGACTTAGTTAATCAACTGCGCAAGACTCCGGCTCAGATATCTATTCTGGAATTGTTGAAACTATCTCCAAGACACAGAGACATATTGGAGCAAGCATTATTAGAAACCAATGTACCTCAAAATCTGGATACAGACAGATTCCAAGCTATGGTGGCCCACATGACAGAATCTCATAACCTCACCTTCTCAGAGCATGATAATACTTCATTAAGTCATCCACATAATACCCCTCTACATATTGAAGTCATTGTTTGCAAACACCGTGTCAAAAGAGTCTTAATAGATGGAGGATCCGGACTTAATATATGTACTTTAAAACTTATCCGTGCACTAGGCTTTTCAGAAGAATCTATTGATCCTTATAAAAAGATTACCATAAAAGCATATGATGATGAGGAAAGGTCCTCTAAAGGAACAGTGATATTGCCCATTCAGGTAGGACCAGTACAAAAGGATACTGTATGTCAAGTTTTAGATATTGATCTCACCTACAATATCTTATTAGGCCGACCCTAGATACATGAAATGCAAGCAGTACCTTCTACATACCACCAGTGTGTCAAGTTTCCTTATGATGGATAGGAAATCTCCATATCAGCTGATCACAATCCATTTCAACATTGCAATGCAATGGGGGCAGCCCAAGACAGTTTGGTTCCTTATAACAGAGAAAAACAACGGTCTTCAACATCTGATCCACCAACAGTAAAATCCAACTCCTTATGGGGAGATTTCAAACAGAAAATGCAAATCAAAGATCAAGGCATGGGTGAATACTATATAGAGCCTTTATGTTTGACCAGATTGCCAACATCACCTAGATCCCATGGTTTACCTTCTAAATCAATACATCTAGCAACTCAGCCGATAACTAAATTTGATGGTACCTTCATCCAATTGGGAACTCTAGCACATGAATCAGAAGATAAAGATGTTCTTAACTGGCTATACAAAGATGGAGAAGAAGTTACTAGAGTGGCCACTCTAGACATTGTTCTACCAATGCACCTATATGGAAAAGGTTACTCGATCATGAAACAAATGGGATATGGCGGCAAAGGACCTATTGGGAAACGCCAAGAAGGAGTTACGGAACCTATAGATCTTCCTTCACAACCTAGTAGAAATAAAGCAGGATTAGGTTCTAAATTCACTTTCTTGTTGAAAAGACCACCACACACAAATACAAAACCTCAATGGAAGGAAAAGAAGAAATACAAGGAAGAATCCTGGCAGGAAGCTCTCTTTGAATCAGCAGAAACAATCCGCAAGGCAAGAGAACGTCAAGATCAAAAGATACATCAAGGAAAACTTTTGAATCATAAGAAGGCCATCTCTGCAGCAGTGGCTCATATTCACACACCAATGGCTCAAGAACAAATCATATCATCACAAGAAACCATCATTCCTCCCCGAGGAAGCACAATCTATGAACAAATCCAGACTGTAGAAGACGGATCGGATACAGAATCAACACAGAATATCAAAATAGTATCCATCATCAAAGATTTGTTTTCACCATACAACACCCCTGTTTACAGCACAGATAGAATCTGGGATGATGCCTATGAGACAGATTCAAATGAATATGAATGGGGTGCTTGCTCAGATACTACTACAAATATCCCAGATGATACTGATTTCATATCCATTTCTCAAGAAGAATATAACGCAGAGGATAGACCTCTTGAATTTGGACCACAACATATCTATGACGCTCCGGAAAGTGAACAGAAATATTACGAACAAGTCTATGTAGAAGATGATACCATCGAAGATCTTGATGAAACCTTAGACTTCTTTAAAAACAAGACCCATCACGATGATAACTCTATCCTAACACTCATAGTAGCCGAACTTGACCCACCCCATGATTCCTTACCACTTGTCTTTCCTGACCTAATCAACTCGAACGAACCTGAAACAATTGATATACCTATTTTCCCAGATGATGCATCTATTGTCCATTTCCTATGTACCGTAAATCCGGAAACAGGCTCTACCAGTGAACGAAATAATGATATCTGTCAATCAGGGAGTGCCAAGTCTCTCAGTCGCAAAAATACATCAAATAATGGATCTAATGCTGAAAACCAGTCAATGGCAGCTCTAGATCATAAAAAAGTAAAAATAAAGGACGTATCGGAGGGTGAAAACCTTTTTAAGGCACCTAACGATGGGCGACTTGACACTCTTCCTGAGCACTTTCATGAGCGATCTCCCATATTGATTGAGCCCACTCAATCAATCAACATTGGTACTACAGAAGCAGCTAGAAATATACATCTTGCAGAATCTCTAACAGAAGAAGAAAGATTGGCATTCATCATCTTCTTTAAAGAACAACAAATCAACTTTGCTTGGTCATATGCTGATATGCCCGGAGTAGATCCACACTTAATCATGCATCACTTGTCCATCTCTGCAGGAGTCAAGCCCGTCAAGCAGAAACTATGAAAGATGAATCCACAGATAGCACTCATGGTCAAAACAGAATTAAAGAAATTATTAGATGTCAGATTCATTCGACCTATTGACTATGCATAATGGATTTCCAACATTGTTCCAGTCTCAAAACCAGATGGTAGTATAAGAATATGTACTGACTTCAGAGATGTTAATAAAGCTTGCCCAAAGGATGACTTTCCTCTACCAAGTATTGATATAATTGTAGATCTCACAACAGGCCATGCAATGCTCTCACTAATGGATGGTTTCTCAGGTTATAACCAAATTAAGATAGCTCCAGAAGATCAAGATAAAACAGCATTCACCTGTCCTTGGGGGACGTACTGTTGGAATGTCATGCCTTTTGGCTTAAAGAATGTAGGGGCCACTTATCAAAGAGCAATGACAACCATCTTCCATGATATGATGCACACATTTATGGAAGACTATGTGGATGATCTACTAGCAAAATCCTTCACCAGAGCTGAACATCTCAGCATCCTAAGAAAGATCTTTGATCGATTGCAGAAATTCAAGGTCAGACTCAACCCTAAGAAGTGTGTCTTCAGGGTTACATCAGGCAAATTACTAGGCTACATAGTATCAGCTAAAGGTATTGAAGTGGATCCAGCAAAGGTACAAGCCATCATGGAAATGCCACCACCAAAGAATATCAGTCAACTGAGATCTCTACAGGGACGACTTCAATCCATCCGGCGATTCATCGCTCAGCTAGCAGATAAAAGTCTACCATTTAATCATTTGCTACACAAAAATGTACCCTTCAAATGGGAGGCTAAGTGTGAAGAATCTTTTTACCAAATTAAACAGTACCTGATGAATCCACCAGTTCTAGTACCACCAGTTGCCGGAAAACCACTTATTCTATATATCTCAACAACAGATATTTCACTGGGGGCACTATTGGCACAAGAAGATCAACAAGGAAAGGAACATGCCATATACTACATCAGTAGAACATTGAATGGCTATGAGCTCAACTATACATTTATTGAAAAGGCTTGCCTAACAGTAGTCTTTGCATCTCAGAAATTCCGACATTACATGCTAGCACACACCATAAAGCTAGTTGCAAAAATTGATCCTCTCAAATATCTACTCAGCAAAGCTGCTCTTACAGGCCGATTGGCTAAATGGGTCATGATTCTCAGCGAATTCAACATCCAATACATAGAAAGATGAGCCATCAAAGGACAAGCAATTGCAGATGAATTGGCCGAAGCACCGCTACCAGGCAAACAAACCATGGAGGTTGAATTTCCAGACAGGGATGTACTTGTTCTTACTACTAAACAATGGACCCTATACTTTGACGGATCCTATACTCAACATGGTTCAGGTGCTGGCATTCTGTTCATCACTCCTGAAGGACACACTATGCCAAAATCATACAGACTTATGTTTCCATGCACAAATAATGTGGCTGAATATGAAGCACTGGTCATCGGCATCAAAATGGACGTCGAATGGAAAATCACAGAATTAAAAGTCTATGGAGACTCACAATTGGTCATCAATCAAATCAACAACAACTATCAGACAAAGGACGACAAGCTACTTCCTTACAAACGCATGGTGGATGACTTCAAACACTATTTTGTGCACATCACCTTTGAACAAATACCAAGGTTAAACAACAAAGCAGCCAATGCAATGGCTACAATCGCTTCACTACTAAAAATTCCTGAGCAACAGAGTCGTTATGAGTTCCTGGTAGAGCAATTGTTCTCCCCCGCCTATGACCACTCTGAATCCCATGTTATATATGCCTTAACCGGTTTAGATTCTCCGCTATATGGACCGATATATGACTACCTCAAGCATAATATCTTACCCATTGACCAATCCCGTAACCAAAAACGTAACTTTATCCGACAAGCTGCCCATTACACCCTTACCGCTGATACCTTATATCGTCAAGGTTTAGATGGTACTCTTCTTCGTCGTCTTGATCGTAATGATTCTGATTCAGCTTTACACGAGCTTCATGAAGGTATTTGTGGCACACATTCGAGTGGCACTACTCTTGCCAAAAAGCTTCTACGAATGGGATACTACTGGCCTACAATGGAGAAAGACTCATATCATTTCGCTAAGAAATGTCCTAAATGCCAAATCCATGGCAATCTGATACATGCACCAGCATAGGAACTGCAACCATTTACCACATCCTGGCCATTTTGTCAGTGGGGATTGGACCTGGTAGGCAAAATACATCCTTCATCTTCAAATGGACACAAGTTCATCATAACTGCCACAGAATACTTTACCAAATGGATTGAAGCAGTTCCCATGACCACAGTGACTGGGAAACAAATTGCCTCTTTTATCCTAAATTATCTGATCTGCAGCTATGGTATTCCAAGTTCAATCGTCACAGATAATGGACGACCATTTAAAAACCAAGATGTGCAGGAACTATGTGAAAAATTCAAAATCCAACATCGGTTTTCTACACCATACTATCCCCAAGGAAATGGTCACGCAGAAGCATCTAACAAAACAATCCTAAAAATTCTCAAGAAAATAGTGAATGATGCAGGCAAAGATTGGCACGTACAACTCAATCCAGCACTTTGGGCCTACAGGACCAGCATTCGCACACCTACAGGGGCAACACCATATTCCTTGGTATATGGATCAGAGGCTATTTTACCCTTGGAGGTAGAAATTCCATCTCTTAGAGTCTCTTTGAAAGGTTTGATTCCAGATGAAGAGTATCGAGTCAACTGACTACAAGAACTGGAACTATTAGATGAAAGACGCCAACATGCTTATACTCATCTCAAAGTATATCAGCAACGCATGTGTAGGAGCTACAATCATAAGGTCATTCCTCGCAACTTCAAGGTTGGTGATCTAGTCCTCAAAGAAAATCCAAGAAACCAGCAAGATAGAGAAAAGAAAGGAAAATTTGAACCTAACTGGTTGGGTCCCTATGTCATCATTTCCGTTTATGGATCAGGTGCCTATCAGCTAACAAATTCTGAAGGAGATGTGCTCGATGATCCAACTAACAACATTCATCTGAAGAAGTACTATACTTAAGGTAGCCTAGTGCATAGAAAAAGCCAAAAACAAACAAAAAAAATAAAAAAAATCCAGAAAAAGCAAAAATACAAAGTACAATAAAAACAAATGGTGAACACCTGGTAAACAGGTGCCCTTGTGAAAGACCGACTCCTTTATCTATATCCATGCCATTTTATCCGTCAAAACACTCTCAGCCATCGCCCGACACTTAGCATATATCTATCCAAGACATACTTAGCGTAGTCACTATCCTGGGTTATTCATCTACCGCATTTTACCATGGCTTGGAAATCACTGTACATAATCATATCCAGACAAACACTCACCTAGGGGCATTAAACTGTTCAAAAACTTGCAAACAATTCAAGACATCCCAACTATTGTAAAACCTCAGACACAGGACATCCGATAAACACAACTACACTACATCACAACAACCAAAACACGAACAATATGCAAGAAACTTAAGGATGGATGATTTTCTGAAGTACTAAATGTTGCATTATCACATTAAAGTCTTGATTATTTTGCATTTTGGACTTTTTTTTTAAAAAAAAAGTTGGAATCTTTTCCTTATCTCATCAAAAGCTTAATAGCCAGAGATCATGAAGAACTTCCAACATTTTCTTAGTCTTCTGTCTGGGAGACGATCACTTGTATTGTGTGAATATTTGCCTCAAGACGTGATCCACATCACTGAAGGCCTGATTCCATTTCACGCATATAACTGATCTAATCTTGTATGTTTACGCAATACGCACTCAGGTCGTCCTGGTTTAATTATACCTTGACACTTGTGCTATCTTGCAAAATCAAATATCATGTAAATTTTACTCAAGTCAATATGGTTCAATTACCATTATGCTTGTATAAATTTTCAACATATCCAAAAATCGATAAAAGCTCCATGATGATATTTACAAAGAAAGCAAATAAATGGTTATATCGGATGGCAAATACAGAATGAGAGATGCTCCAAAAACAATTAGTTGCATTTCATTTTACAATTAGTGGCATATCATTTTACAATTAGTTGCATATCATTTTACAATTAGTTGCACATCATTTTACACTCTTATCCCATATCATTATTATATCATTTCATATTACATGTAACAGTATATTAAATCATACATCTCATTTTCAAGATACATCTCATAACATATAAAATAATACATCCTGCATAACACATTACATCATATATGTAAGCATTACATCATCATATGAAAGGAAGTAGCACACATAAAACGCATCCATAAACACATCACATCGATAAAAAATGGTGCTCCGTATATATATATCTCTCAAAAAATGATCAAACTCTACAAAATGTGTCTCAGCCATATGTCCAGTACAAAGAATGCAAATATCCAAAAATACAATGGAGACCATGTCTCTCAAGTGTGACTATCCCCTGATGGAGATGGTCTCGCTCCGGAGGCACCTGCTCCTGGATCCCCAGGAGGATCCTGCCTAGCTCAAGATACACTCGCCCCCGGATCTGCAGGAGGGTCCTATCTAGCTGGCCCTGTCACTCCTCGGCTCTCCGATCGTGTCCCAGCAGTTCGAGATCGACTCGATCTCGACTGTGCAAAACTCGCTACACATCGCTCTTTGGGTATTGCATCCTCATAATGCCGCCGATAATACTCGACCTCCTGTACCCTCCAGGTTAGCTCTCTCAGGGTGTCTCTCAATGGACCACCCACCGCTGCTCTCTGTACACTCGCCAAGGCCTCCTCCGCTCGACCCTGTCGCTCTATCTCTGTATCTCTCTCAACGGTCAGCTGCGAAATCTGCCGCTGGTAAGTCAAAATCTGTGCCTGCAGCTGCTGCACAGTAATCTGTAGGGTCCAGATCTGTGCATCCTCTACATGACCCGGCACTCGCACCCGTAGTGGTCCCTGTGCAGGAGGAACCCCTCCCACTCGGCCTGTCCTAAGTATAGGAGGTGGGAGTATATCTATCCTCCTCCTCTGTACTGGCCTCCCCACCTCCTCCTCTCCTCCCATTACAGCCAGCACCTCCGTCACTCTCCCCTCTCTCCCGGCCCCAATGGCCAATCCTCCTCTCCCCCTCTCAATCCTGCCCTGTCGTACTGCCCTCTGCACACCTCTACCTCTCCTCCTCCCTCTATCTCCTCCATCTCCTCCATCATCCCCATCATCTCCCCCGTCTCCCTCCTCTCCATCTGAATCGAATGCCAGTCTCATCTCCTCTGGATCTGAGATCCTAGCCACGGCCCGAGCAGTAAACAAATGAGCAAACTCCTCTGTCATCCGACATCCTGTATCTCCGGGGCATAATCCCAGACCTATCTAGCCAACCCTGTAAACTCCTCAATGGCCACAACACTATCAATGGTCGACCCCCAATTGGCCACATCCTGCTGCCGCCGTGCATACAAGCACGCTCCCTGCGGAATCCCCTGCTACCTCCCGAACTGCCGCAAAACTCGGGTAACCAGAAACCGCTCAATAACGAATGGAGTCCTCTCGATCAGATACCTCGTCATAAAAATGAAAGGCATCTCCATCCCATCCTCTGCCCACACCTCACAGTCTGTATACGGTCTCTAGGTGACCGTATCTATATCGTCGAACACCCTCCTCCAGTGCTCTAGTTTGCCCAGCTTACGCTAGACAACTAGGCCTCTATAACCATAAGCATAAGCCGCCCCTACGGGCCTGTCCCTGTCTGCTAGTGGCCTCACTGCTGGAATGTGCTCCCAGCACCATACCTGTAATAGGGTCACCCCTGCTGATAAACTCCCATATCCAAGGTATACTACCTCGTGCAGGCTCCTGTAAAGGTGGGCCAACATCGCTGACCCCCATGCAAATCTCCGGCCCTGTGTGACCATCTGCTCTAGAACCAGCCCCCATCCCACTGAAAATCCCTTTGACCTGCGATCAAGACAAAGGAATCCTCCAATGAATCCTGCTAATACAGATGGCAGTGGTGCATAATCCAGATCTAGGAACTCCTGCCACGGTATCTCATAGCCGTAGACACTCTCATCATGGAATATTCGGCGCAGTGCCTCTGTGCCGCCCTCCTCCGTCTGCTCATAGGGCAATATGGCTCCTACCACAGGAATGCGCAGAATGCGATAGCAGTCCTCTGGTGTCACGGTCATCTCTCCCGTAGCAAAATGGAAGGTGTTCGTATCGTTGTGCCACCTCTCCGCCAAAGATGTCAATAGTCCCCGGTTCACAGTGAACCGCGGCATATCCAGAAGTGAGGTCAATCCGCATCGCTCAATAATGTCCAAGTCTGCCTGTGACAGACGTGGTATCAGCGTCCATGGTCTCGGGAATCTCTCCCTCGACTGCACGATACCCAATCGCTCCTGTCAACCAACAAAACATATCCAATATTAGTTTCCACATCAATACAAAGATATCAAAATAAAACTTACATCAAAAACATGAAACAAATTTGCTCATCTACATCAAGTTCAACATCCTATCATTTCATATCAACTTGTAAAACAACTCAAGTTCTCAAAAACCATATCAAAACTTGTAAAACAACTCAAGTACCACAATCACATAAACTTGTAAAACAACTCAAGTTTCCCACCCATATCAAAACTTGTAAAACAACTCAAGTTTTCAACCCATATCGGCTTGTAAAACAACTCAGGCTTTCATACACATTTGAACTTAAAACAGACAACACAAATAATCATGTTCTGATCAACACAAACAGCTTAATATCTATACATAACTTGGAAAATTGCACATCAAAACAAGTTATATAAATACTCATCTTGGATACATACATCAAAAACACGACAGGCACGCAAAAACACAACTTTTCAAAATCTGCCCAAAACACAAAATTTTTATGGATGTGCTAAAACAGACCTAAAATGCGCTAAAACAGACCCACGCGCTAGGCTGCTTGTCATACGCGCTATTCTATTTGCCTTCTGTGCTAGATTTGATCTATGCGCTACCCTTTTCTACCTATGCGCTATCTAAAATGGCCTATGCGCTAGACTCTGTCTACGCGCTAATTTTTTCCTCCCTTGCGCTACCCGAACTACCCTATGCGCTAGACTCTATCTACGCACTAGTCTATCCTCCCTAAGCGCTCCTCTTTTCGTCCTATGCGCTAGGTTCATCCTACGCACTAAACCCCTTTGCCTAGGCGCTACCCTTTCTGCCCTATGTGCTAGGTTATACCTACGCGCTAAACTCCCTGTTTCATGCGACCTTCTGCGACTCCTATGCGCTAGGTTATGCCTACGTGCTACCCTGTTCCTCCCACGCGCTACTAGACGAGATACCTGCGCTATTCTACGTGGACGCGCTAACCTAGGTTTCCTATGCGCTAACAAAATACTTTCGGACGCAACCCCTAAATTGATTTCTATGCGCTAATGTATACTTCGTATGCGCTAATCTACATCCTAGACGCGCTAAAACGATTTGTCCAAACTTGGAAATTCAAAAAACAGCTAAAAATGATCAAACCAAAAATCAAAAAGAGGTCAAAAGAGTTGACTTACTGGTGGTCCACGCGCTACTGGTCTTCGGTATCTCCGAACGCGCTCGAAACGATGTCTGTGATAGGGAATAGGCATTTTCTCTCCAGAGCAAATTCTCTTTTCTTCAAAGTCAACAAAGCACAAATGACTTTAAATCAAGCCCTTTTCCCCTTTTATAAGAGAAAAATGAAATTAGGGTTAGCTAACTAGGCCTGTAATATGGTCGCGGTCTCCCCTATGCCAAAACATTTGTAATTTATTGGGAGATGAATCAATTTACACACTTACTACACGCATGAAATCCTACACATCATACGAACGTCATCAATTTAAATTAGAAATTTTCCAAACAAAAAATATTGATTCATCTCCCGAGGGGGCATCACCATCAAATATCGAATCCGGGGCATCACATCGAATCTGGGGCACGACTGGCAAATCAAAAGAGCGATACAAAAATTGCATTTGATCATAAAAACACAAAAACATATCATTTTCTTTGAATTAACATGTGCACACACGTCACTTCAAAGAGGGGCAAAATGTAGACGTATAAAAATGACCACATTCTTAAATGAATATTTTATGTTCATTTCTCTATTTAATTAAATTATCCACATTCTTCTATTTAATTAAATAAGTTACTCAATTTATTTAAATTAAATTCACTATACCCATTTAATGAATAAATCATTTTATTCAATTAAATCCCCCTAGCCACTTTTAATTAAATTCAAATTTAATTAAATAGTTATCGTAAATTGAATAAATCAAATTTATTTAATTACAACCAAATTGAAAGAAAATCAAATAATTCAATTAAATCCTATTATCCCTCCATCCACTTGCAAAATCCCAAACCCCTTCCTAATCCCTTCTAGAATCTTCTAATCGATTCTAATTAACCTAACCCTCCTCTAAATTTTGTCACATCCCTAAGCAAAGGGAGGTCACTTCTCAAATGGCCCAAAGTCTTGGATAACCATTGAAGGTTTTCAACCTTCAACCACCAAAACCCCCAAAGTCTTTGAAAACCATTGAAGGCTTCCAACCTTCAACCACTTAATCCCCAAAGTCTCCAATAACCATTAATGGTTAATTCAAACCCTCCCACATGGTTAAAACATTTGTTTTGACTCAACCTCTATCCAACCCAAGGGTCTCATCAGGCCATTAATGCTTTGACCATGATTATCTCTTAATCATTTGCACAAAGGTTTATTTTTGGATTAGATCCTAATTCATTGGGTAAACCTAACTTAGACTTGACCCTTAGCCTTTAGATAACCATGAGGTCTTCTCAGGCCTTTAATGCCTCCAACCTCTTCTTTCAACCCAATCCTATGTTGACATTTGTCACCATATCATTGGTGCCAATTGTGCACATGGATCCCCAACTTTCAAACTTGGCCCTTGATTAAACCTTTTAATCCTGACCATCCATTGCCCTGTTTGGCTATAAATAGAGCTCTCATTCCTCCATTCTCAACAATCATCTTTCAAATTTGTAGCATTATACTTATGCTTAAATACTTTCAAGCTTTTCATCATCTTTATGCTCATCATTTAGCCTCTCTTTAAATCCGAATTAATCATGAATATGCATGTTTAGAATAAGTTCATTATCATTTTAGTTCAATTATAGATTAAATATAGTATGCTAGGATAGTATTCATACTAACCTCGTCATCTTACCATTTAGTTTGTTGCATTTTTAGCATCTCATCTAGCTTATAACACATCTCATACTAAAATCAGTTAAAAATCTCTCTCGTTCTCATATTTGCCATCCCTAAACCATTTTGCTCAGTAACCTGAGAGAAAAACATTGGTTTGAGGGACATTGTGAGATAGAGAACCATGGGACCCTCCTTGGGAAGCTGAGTAACACTACGTTACTCCATAGCTTGCATCAAGAAGTCCTGTGTGTGTGTGTGGATTGGTATTTCTCATAATTTTTCACATATTTAGTTTTATTAATCCATTTTTCCCACATACAATGTCAACACCTATCATTACTTGTCAACACTTATCAACACTTGGAGATTTTGGTTGTGTTCACCGGCAAGATAGAGACTTATGCAAAACATTGGTATTTGGTTCATCGACAGATTATATTGTCCACCGGCACTTGGAATGACTTGGAAAATACTTGGTTATGTCAAAGACATTATTCAATCACTTGGTTTTGGCGATTTGGTTATTTGTTTAATCGGGTTTTCATATTTGTTGTTATTGGCAAATAGGTCCAGGATAAGCACTGACAAACTTATCTATTCTAGATCAGCACGACATGTTATGGAGATGATTTATTATTATTGTAGATACATTGAGCCGACATCATGCATCAGATATTGATTTATTTGTATTTGATTTTATTATAATATCTTTTAGTGAGCCGACCTATTTGCAAGATCTTATTTGCAGGATCAGACAAAGATGGGATTGTGAATGCAAAAAGGATTGCATTAGGGTATATGCAAAAATAAGCAAAGCTATACACGCAAACATCATTTGAAGGTTGAAGGAGGGTTTTGTGAAGGCAATCAAAACTAAATCGATACTGAATCCAACATATGAAGATGCTATTTTGTGTAGTACATTATCACTAGATTTAACAATCCAATTGTAGTCAGTGTGACTCTCATTTTGTGATTGACCATTGAGCTCTAGGCAGTTGGCCTTTCTGCATGTGCAGAATCCATATTGTAAACACATACTATCTACAGTAGTATCATTTAATTGTGGGTAAGGCTTCCCACCATGGTTTTTCCCCTTACAAGGTTTCCACGTACAAACATTGGTGTTATGTGTTGTGGATGTTATTGTCTTCCTATTTCATGCATTAATCTTTACCAGTACTGCAATTAACTGTTAAGATTGTCTACCGACATAAAGTTTGGTTTACTTGTATTAAGCATTAAGTTTTGGTTAAGTTAATTTTGGTTGAATTTATTTGACAACTGATTCACCCCCCCTCCCAGTTGTCTCTGGGACCTAACAATTGGTATTAGAGCCTAGTCCTATTTTTGCAAACGTTTAACAACTTGAGGAGATCCAATGCCTACCAACTATTTCAAGAAGGATAGTCTAAAACTTGATGGAACTAACTATGGCATATGGAAGATTAGGATGCAGACACACTTGAATTGCATTGGAAAGGATATATGGGAGGTTACAAAGAATGGTTATATTGCTCCTACTCCCGATTAGCCTAATTCACCAACCTTGTGAAAAGATGAGAAAAATGATTGCAAAGCAAGAGAAGCACGTTTGAGCACATTGTTAGATCAACAAGCCATGGGACTGTTAGATAGATCTATTGCTAAAGCTATTTGGGAAAAAATGGAAACATTGAATGAAGGAGATTTTGTTGGTATTTTGGTATGGTTTTGTCATTGATTTCAACACCTACTAACACTTATCAACTCTATCACTTTGGAGAATCAATAACATTCACCGGCAAACAAATGACTCATGCACAGTCACCAATATCTGGTACACTGACAGGATATAATGGTCACCGGCACTTGGAATGACATGGAAAACACTTTGTTATGTTGAAGACATTGTTTGGACACTTTGTCTTGGAGATTTGTTTATTGACATATTCATATTTGCATATTTATTGTTACCGGCAAATAGGTCTAGGTTATACACCGGCAAGATTATCTTTTCCAGATCAACATGACATGCTATGGAGATGATTTATTATTTTTGTAAATACATCAAGCTGACATGTTGAATCGATTATTGCATTGGATATTTTTTTAATTATAAATTGATTTTTTTATAATATCTTTTAAAGCCGACCTACTAAAATTGGTCCTAGGTTATGATATAAATGTAAGATCTTATTTGTAAGATCGGTTGTGGAATGCGAAGAAGAATTGTGAAAAGGTATATGCAAGAATAAGGAAAGATATACACGCAAACATCCTTTGAAGGTGAAGCAAGGTTTTTGTGAAAGCATATCAGAACTACACCAGTATTGAATCCAACATATGAAGATGCTATTTTGAGCAGTACATTCTTATTGGATTTAACCATCCAATTGTAGTCAGCGTGCTCCTATTTTGTGTTTGAGCAGTGAGCTCTAGGTGCTTGGCCTTTCTGCATGTGCAAACCCCATTTGTATACACTTACTATCTATAGTAGTATCATTTGATTGTGGGTAGGGTTTCCCACCATGGTTTTTCCCCTTACAGGGTTTCCATGTACAAATATTGGTGTTAAGTGTTGTGGATGACTTTGTCTTTTTGTTTCATGCATTAATCTTTACCGGTATAGCAATTATTTGGTAAAATTATCCATCGGTATAAAAGACTGGTTTACTAGTATTAAGCAATAAGTTGGTTAAGTTGTTTTGGTTTGAATTTATTTGACAACTAATTCACCCCCCCCTCTCAGTTGTCTTTGGGACCTAACAATTGGTATCAGAGCTTAGTCCTCTTTTGCAGAAGTTTAACAGTTTGAGGAGATCCAATGTCTACTAACTATTTCAGGAAGGACAGTCCTAAACTTGATGGAACCAACTATGGCATATGGAAGTTCAGAAGGGAGACACATTTAAATTGCATTGGAAAGGACATCTAGGAAGTTACAAAGAATGGCTATACTGCTCCTACTCCCGGTCAGCCTAATCCACCTACCTTGGGAAAAGATGAAGAAAATGATTGCAAAGCAAGAGAAGTACTTTTGTGCACATTAACAGATCAACAAATCATGGGATTATAAGATAGGTCCACTGCTAAAGCTATTTGGGATCATTTGGAAACATTGAATGAAGTAGACTCCACAGTTAAAATTGCAAAGCTTGAAAGCTTCTGGGTCAGGTATGAAAATATGAAAATGGAAGAAGATGAAAGGATTTCTGCTTTTATGGAAAGAGTTAATGAAATTGTTTTGGGTATTAAATATTGTGGAGGAACCTTAAGTGAAGATGAATTTGTTTCAAAAGTTTTAAGAGGATTTCCATCGGCATATAAAATGAAAGTCATTGCTATAAATGAGTTAAGAACAATGCCTAATACATCAGTAACTAGAGATACATTGATTGGAAAACTTTCAACCTTTGAAATTGAGGAATTTGGTCTTGTTGCTACTGTAAAGACAGAGTTAGCCTTTAAAGCATCAACATCATCTGCATCATCATTTGACAAATCTAATTAGAAAGCCTTTTATGCAAGAGAACTTGAAGAAAGCAGCAAAGAAAATGAAAAACTTGAAGAACTTGAATCACTATTTGCAAGGAAAATGCCTAAAGGTCCAGCTGGAAGTAAGTATGAAGGTAAAGCACCCTTTAAATGTTTTAACTGCAATAAGATTGGTCACATGGCTTCAAGATGCCCTGATAGACATGCTAGACTAAGAGAAGAAGATAGAAGAACATACAAGCCTAACCCTGAATATCAAAGATACGGATTTAAGAAGAATAAAGACAAATCTTGTTATCTTGCTGATGAAGGAGTGACTGATGATTCTAATGAGGATCCGACAGACAATGGATGGGTTTTTATTGCTATAACAGAAGACCAACCAGCACCTACCATTCAATCAGTAGAGCAGGCCTTGGCAGCTAAAGTTGAAGTAAAGGATGAATGGATCATTGATTCAGGATGCTCACATCATATGACAGGAGATAAAAGTAAATTCTTGAAACTTTCAAGAATATAATGGAGGTCTAGTGAGATTTGGAGATGATAAAATTTGTCTAATCAAAGGTAAAGGTACAATATCTCTTGTTGGAAATCATAATACTAACAATGTTTACTATTTTGAAGGTTTAAAGCATAATCTTTTGAGTGTTGGTCAATTAGTTGAGAAAGGATTTCAGTTACAATTCAAAAATGGAAAATGCAAAATCATGAATAGAACTAGTTTAGAAATTGCAACTGGTAATCAAACTAGAGGTAATACATTTCATTTGAATAACAGTGAAAAGACATGCTTGATTGCACATATTGATGAAAGTTGGCTATGGCATAAGAGACTCTGTCATGTAATTGCATAGTAAAAATCAGTACTACTAAAGTAGTTGGAGATTTACCTAAAATTGTCAAACCTCACAATACAATATGTAAGGAATGTCAATTTGGAAAACAAGTTAGAGCCACCTTCAAAAGTATCCCAAAAAAATCAAATAAAGCTCGACTTAATTCACACTGATTTATGTGGTCTAGCTAGAACTAAAAGTTTACAAGGTGATAGATATTTAATGCTAATCATTGATGACTATTCTAGAATGTGTTGGGTTACTTTTCTCAGAGAAAAATCAAAAGCACTTGAGAAGTTCAAACTGTTCAAAACAATGGTAGAAAATGAAACTAGTAAGAAAATCAAATGTCTAAGATCAGATCAAGGAGGAGAATTTACATCTAAGGAATTTAATGCATTCTATGAAGCGAATGGAATCAGAAGACAACTATCAACACCTCAGACACCATAGCAAAATAGAGTTGTTGAAAGAAAAAAGAGAACTATCTTGGATGTAGCTAGAAGTATGTTATCAAAAGAAAACCTACCACATGCATATTGGAGAGAGGCAGTAAGTACAATAGTCTATACATTCAAGAAAGTTCACATCAAAGGTGAAACCGGTAAGACCCCTCATGAACTATGGTTTGGTATTACTCCCACTCTTAAATATTTTAGAATATTTGGAAGTAAATGCTATATTAGAAGAGATGAGTATATTGGAAAATTTGATCCTAGAAGTGATGAAGGAACATTTCTTGGTTATTCATCTAAGAGTAAAACATATAGATGTTTTAACAAAAGATTGCAAAAAATTGTTGAGAGTACAAATGTAAAGATTGATGAACAATTCAGAGGAACTTCAAGGTATATAGACTCTGAACTGGCAACATAAATTCTAAAAAATGAACCTACATTGAATCCACCAGTACAGAATGAAGATCTAGTTACACCGGTATCATCTAAAAATTCCATAGTAACTGAGGAACAACAGCAAACAAAGACACCTTGGTATGTAAGACTGAATCATTCCGAAGATTAGATAATTGGAAGCAAGTATAAAGGAGTTATGACAAGTGGAAGATTGGAAAATGAAGAGGTATGTCTTATTTCTCAAATTGAACCATCATCAGTTAATGAGGCATGTGAAGATAAACATTAGACTAAAGCTATGGAAGAAGAATTAGAACAAATTGAGAAGAATAACACTTGGACATTAGTTCCCCAGCATAAAGATAAAAATGTAATTGGAACCAAATTTGTATTCAGAAACAAACTTCATGAAGATGGTAAGGTTATCAGAAATAAAGAAAGACTATTGTGTAAGGGATATTCTTAGAAAGAAGGAATTGATTATAATGAGACTGTTGGCATTATGAGAACCGGTATGTGGACATAATGACATTGTATGTTGTCATTGATGTCAATATGTTGAAAAGGTGTGAACTGACATATGTGAGAACCGATATAACACTGTGAACCAGCATTTGTGCCAAAGTGAAGCAGTGTGCGTGTTCAAAGGTGAACCGACATATGGTTATGGGAACTGGCACATGGAAGCATTGAGTGACTACCGGTTCATAGTCTCAACTTTAGGGTTTCCGGTTGAAGTGCTTCAAGCCTGTATGGCTCAACCGGTGACTTTGTGTGATGAGTTAGCATGATAACAAAGAACAAGATATCATGTTGCCATCTAAGCCTTGTGTGGATGAAGGATCATGCATGAAGAAGATCTTGCCTATCTACCTTGGGAATATGACAAGACTATAAAATGAAGATAACGTGTGATGGGTTATCAGCCGCCATGAAAATGGTAAAAAATGAATGATGGAGATTAATGCAGTATGCTCAATGGTTAGGATTGAACCATTTGAATTCCTTAACCTATTAGGTGTTTAGGGTTTATGCTACCAACCTAACTATTTTCTATAAGGTTGATGTTGTGACTCTTTCAAGGGTTGTTTGCAAAAGTTGCGTGTGAGTATCCAAGAGAAGGGATATGTGATTCTTGCCAGACCAAAAAGGAGAGAAGTGATACCTATAGAGTGTAAGTGTAGAAGGAAAAGAGGAGCTTAAGTGGATCTGCATTAGCATTGAGTGTTGTTACCAAATCATTGTAATACCTGTTGATCTCTAACCACCTCAACAGTTGGAAAATCCCTTAACAGGGTAGCCTTAACCGGCTTGCTGTAAATCCTTTAATAGGGTAACTCTAAGTTATTGAGTTCTTGAAATCCTCTAACAAGGTAATGTTTAACAAGGTTTAACTCTTAATCGTGTATTGTAGCCATCCCTTAATTGAGTGATCTCTAACAGGATCAGTTCCTAACAGAACCTATTGTAATGTCTCTAACCAGACAAGGTTCCTAACAAAGCAGACTTCCAAAGAGCTCAAAAATAGCTTGTGGGTATTCATCCCCACTATGGTTTTTCCCAATTAGGTTTCCACGTGAAAAATATGTGTGTCATTTGTGATGCTTTTCTATTGTTTGTCAAGCATATGATGGTTCTGTGTTTTATGCCTATCAATAAAACATGTTGAACTAGTTGTTATTATGATCTGTTGATAGATTACCTAGTTATGCAGAAGGGTGATATGGTAGTGTAGTCTCAAGTTGAGTGAAAAGTTAAGTGAGTAACCGGTTAATGCTTGTCTCAGACATTCTTAGCTTTATCAGTTACACTCTGTTTCAAACCGGTGTAACTGTCTACCAGTCATTTGAAGTGTTTGCTGTCAAACCGGTTTAAGATAGTGTTTTTTGTTGGTACTGATTAACCGCCCCCTCTCAGTACCGGTTTGGTACTATTTGCTTATCATTGAGTTATAAATTGGTATCAGAGCATCCTCTAGGTCCTCTATGTTATAAGCTTAACCGCTTGAGGTAAAGATCCCAGTCAAATGATGAAGAGGGAAGGTCCAAAGTTTAACAGGGAAAATTTCAATATATGGAAAGATAGGATGAAGATATTCATCAGAAGCATGGGTGCTCAACACTGGAGCTATGTTGAGAATGTCTATGTTGCCCCTACCGGTACTCTCACCAATGACCAAAAGAGAGAGATACAAGAAAATGGGCAAGTCATGGAAGCCCTAATTAGTAGTTTATCTAACATTGAGTTTATTGATGTTCAGGACAAGGTAAATCCCAAAGAGGTATGGGATGCTCTTGAAAATATCTATGGTGGTGATGAACATGTAAAACAGGCTAAGGAAGAAAGTTTGAGAGGGAAGTTTGAAGATATGTAGATGGTTGAAGGTGAGACCATTCAACAGTATGGAATAAGAATCAAAATCATTGTCGGAGATATCAAGAGTGCGCGGGTGGTAAAATAGAAGATTCCACTATGGTAAGCAAAGTCCTGAGATCCCTATTGCCAGTCTATGCAATAAGGGTTGCTACTATTTAGGAGCTGAGATCAATAGACAAGACTAAGGTATCCTTGGACTCCATCATAGCAAAGTTGACAACCTATGAGCTAAATAGTTTTGATGGCAGTGTTCAAAAGACTAAATTAGCTTTTAAAGCTTTTGCTACACCATCTAGAAAAGGAAAAGAAGCTAGCACTAGTGGTGAACCAAGATAGAGCAGAGAAATGGATGATGAGGAGATTTTGATGGCATTTGAAGCTCTCCTTGCCAGGAAACTTTCTAAGGAACTGACAAATACAAAGGTAAGCTACCTTTGAAATGCTTTTCTTGTAACCAGATAGGACGTATTGTAGTAAATTGTCCTAATGGTGACAACAAGGACAAACTGGAAAGGTTCAAGAAATTAAAAGGAGGAAACCGGAGAAACTATTTTGTGGTAGTTGATGAAGGTGTCACAGATGAAGAATCAGAGGATGAAGAAAATGAAGATATTGTGTTTGTTGTTGTCAAAGAAGATGTGTCAAACAAGAAAGCTCTTATCTCCTGGTTTGATAATTCCAATGAGTGGATCATTGACATTGGCTATTCTCACCATATGATTGGTGACAGGAGCAAGTTTCTATCCTTAGAGGAGTATGATGGTGGTGTGGTTCACTTTGGAAATGATGCACCATGCATGGTCAAAGCTAGAGGGTCCATCTCTTTGAATGGAAAGAGTAGTGCTAACAATGTGTACTGGGTTGATGGTCTCAGACACAACCTTCTGAGTGTTGCCCAACTAAATGATAGTGGCCTCACTCTATAATTCAAGAATGGAGTTTGCAGAATCAAAGGAAAAGATGGTGAATTGGTGGCCACCGGCATGCAAACCAAAGGTAACCTATTTCATCTGAATGCAAATATAAGTACATGTCTTATGGCTAAATTTGATGATAGCTAGATATGGCATAGGAGACTCTACCATGTAAACTTTGATAACATTGTAAAGGCCGGTAAGATCAAGGAAGTTAGAGGGTTTCCGGTGCTAAAAAAATTGGATAATACCTTGTGTAGAGAGTGTTAATTGGGGAAAATGTCTTCCTCAACCTTTAAAGGTAAATCTTTCACTGCTGACAACTTACTTGATCTTGTGCATACTGATTTGTGTGGTCCTATGAAAACTAGGAGTGTGCAGGGTGATAGGTACTTCATGATTCTCACTAATGACTGCTCAAGAATGATGTGGGTCACATTCTTGAAAGACAAGTTTGAATCCTTTGTAAAGTTTAAAGCTTTCAGAGAATTAGTGGAGAAGGAAAGCGGTAAAAGCATCAAGTGCCTGAGAACTGATCAAGGAGGGGAATTCACTTCCGGTGAATTCAATAAGTACTATGAAGAACATGGCATCAAGAGGCAATTGTCTACCCCCTAGACTCCACAATAGAATGGCCTAGCAGAGAGGAACAACTAAACTATGGTTGAAGTAGCTAGAACCATGTTGATTCAAGGAAAGGTAGCTCACACCTTTTAGAGAGAAGCGGTGAGCACTGCGGTCTACACAATGAACCGGGTACTCATCAAGAAAGGTAAGGATAAAACTCCTTATGAGTATTGGACCGGTAAGATGCCTATGGTTAGCTACTTTAGAATGTTTGGTAGAAAATGTTACATCAAGAGAAGTGAACACCAGAGTAAATTTGATGTGAAATGTGATGAGGGAATATTCTTAGGATATTCCACCAAGAGCAAAGCTCTCAAGTGTTTCAAGAACAGGACTCAGAGAATTGTGGAAAGCATCAATGCAAGAGTTGATGAAACCTCTGAGAAAACTAAGGAAACTGGTAGTGAGCAAGCTGTAAGTGAACCGGTTGCAACCTTCTGGGAACCGGTTGTCAATCAACCAAGTACTAGTAACAGTGTTCCTACACTGGCAGATGTAGATGCTGATACTAATGGAGATGAGGATGAAGAAGAAAAACAAGAGGAATCTATCAAGACCATTCCTCAGTATGTCAAGCTGAATCATGATCCTAAGTAGATCATAGGAGATAAGGATGCAGGAATCCTTACAAGAAGAAAATTTTGAGAAAACTCATGCATGATCTCTGAATTCAAGCCTAAAACATTCAAAGAGGCACATAAGGATGAAGAATGGATCAACACAATGGAAGAGGAACTTGACCAGATAGAGAAAAATGGTACATGGTCCTTAGTACCCAGACCAGAGCATAAAAATGTCATTGGTACCAAATGGGTCTTCAGAAATAAGTTGAATGAGGGTGGCATAGTGATTAGAAACAAAGCCAAACTGGTGTGCAAAGGATATGCCCAAGAAGAAGGAGAAGACTATGGTGAAACCTTTGCTCTTGTAGCTAGATTGGAAGGAGTTCATATGCTTCTAGCATTAACAGCTTTTAAAGGCTTCAAAGTATATCAAATGGATGTAAAATCTACATTCCTAAATGGTGAACTTGAAGAGGAGGTGTATATAGAGCAACCAGATGGGTTTTCCCTATTTGAAGATAGTGACATGGTGTGTAGGCTACATAAAGCCTTATATGGTCTAAAGCAAGCACCTAGAGGATGGTATGAACACCTGTATTCCCATCTTGTGAAGATTGGATTTGAGAGAACAAGTGAAGATAGCAATATCTACTTGAAGTTTGAAGGAGATCAGATCTTGATCTATGAGGTATTTGTTGATGACATTATCTTCGGTGGAGATGACAAGATGAGCCATGAGTTTGTAGATGAGATGAAGAAAGAGTTTGAGATGTCACTCATAGGGGAGATTAAGTTCTTCATTGGACTGCAGATCCAATAGATGAGAGATGGAATCTTCATCACTCACTCCAAGTATGCCAGAGAGGTGTTGAAGACCTTTGGCATGGAAGATAGCAAACTGGTTGGTACACTGATGGTGACTAGTTGTAAACTATCCAAAGAGGATGACTCGGCATTGGTTGATGAGAAGGAATATCGATCAATGATTGGTAAATTGCATTATGTAGTGCATAGCAAACCGGATATTGCACATGTAACTAGCATTACTTCAAGGTTCTAGAAAAGTCCAAGAGAATCCCACTTGGTTGCAGTCAAGCGGATTCTTAGGTATCTAAAGGGAACTATTGACTATGGATTATGGTATCCATATAGCAAGGATTTCAACTTGAAAGTGTTCATGGATGCTAATTGGGCTAGTAATGTAGATGACTGGAAGAGAACAACTAGTGGTGCATTCTTCCTTGGTGTAGACTAGTCTCCTAGATGAGTAAAAAGCAGAGTTGTATCTCTCAGTCTATAGTGGAAGCGGAGTATGTTGCAGCCTTCATGAACTGCACTTAGACAATTTGGATGAAGCATGTATTGAATGGCTTCAAATTTCCTATATCTGAACCGGTAAGTATATTTTGTGACAATACTAGTGCAATTAATATCTCCAAGAATGTGGTTTTACATTCTAGAACCAAGCACTTTGAGCTTAAGTATCATTTCTTGAGGGAAAAGGTTCAGAACAAAGAGATTGCACTGGAGCATGTTCCCAGTCAAGAGTAGTTAGCAAATAGATTCACGAAGCCACTCCCAAAGACTACATTTACATACTTAAGAGGTGAATTAGGAGTTCTACCCCTTCAGGAGGTGAACTAAAAGCATATGCTCCACATCAGTCAGGTATTGCATAGTCAAATTTTTTTTGGGATTGATGTGTTGAAAGATGCTACTCCTCAAGGGGAGCAGCATAATGGAATAGAGAAGCTTGTGCCTCCACTTTGGCATTGTTGTCAAAGGGGGAGAAGATGTGAAGTGAAGAAGATATCTACAAAAATTGGGGGAGAAGATGTGAAGCAGAGAGATATCTTTGTATATTGCCATCAATGCCAAAGGGGGAGATTATTGGCATTATGAGAATCGGTATGTGGACATAATGACATTGTACGTTGTCATTGATGTCAATATGTTGCAAAGGTGTGAACCGACATGTGTGAGGACTGGTATAACATTGTGAACTAGCATTTATGCCAAAGTGAAGCGGTGTGCATGTTCAAAGGTGAACAGGCATATGGTTATGGGAACCGGCACATGGAAGCATTGAATGACTACCGGTTCGTAGTCTAAACTTTAGTTGAAGTGCTTCAAGCCTGTATGGCTCAACTGGTGACTTTGTGCGATGAGTTAGCATGATAACAAAGAACAATATCATGTTGCCATGTAAGCCTTGTGTGGATGAAGGATCATGCATGAAGAAGACCTTGCCTATCTACCTTGGGAATATGAGAAGACTGTAAAAAAAGATAACATGTGATGGGTTATCAGCCGCCATGAAAATGGTAGAAAATAAATGATGGAGATTAATGCAGCATGCTCAATGATTAGGATTAAACTGTTTGAATTCCTTAACCTATTAGGTTTAGGGTTTAGGGTTTATGCTACTGATCTAACTAGTTTCTATAAGGTCGATGTTGTGACTCTTTCAAGGGTTGTTGGTAAAAGTTGTATGTGAGTATCCAAGAGAAGGGATACGTAATTCTTGCTAGACCAAAAGGGAGAGAAGTGATATCTGCAGAGTGTAAGTGCAGAAGGAAAAGAGGAGCTTAAGTGGATCTGCATTGGGATTGAGTGTTTTTACCAGATCATTGTAATACCTGTTGATCTCTAACCACCTCAATAGTTGGAAAATCCCTTAACAGGGTAGCCTTAACCGACTTGCTGTAAATCCTTTAACAGGGTAACTCTAAGCTACTGAGTTCAAAGTCCTTTAGCTATTGAGTTCTTAAAATCCTCTAACAAGGTAACCTTTAATAGGGTTTAACTCTTAATTGGGTATTGTAGCCATCCCTTAACCAGGTGATCTCTAACAGGATCAGTTCCTAGCAGAACCTATTGTAATGTCTATAATCGGACAAGGCTCCTAACAAAGCGGACTTCCAAAGAGTTCAAAAATAGCTTGTGGGTATTCATCCCCATCGTGATTTTTCCCAGTTGGATTTCCATGTGAAAAATATGTGTGTCATGTGTGATGCTTTTATCTTATGATGGTTTGCTATTGTTTGTCAAACATATGATGGTTTTGTGTTTTATGTCTGTCAATAAAACATGTTGAACTAGTTGTTATTATGATCCACTGATAGATTACTTGTTTATGCATAAGGGTGATATGGTAGTGTAGTCTCAAGTTGAGTGAAAAGTTAAGTGAGTAAATGATTAATGCTTGTCTCAGACATTCTTAGCTGTACCGGTTGCACTCTATTTTAAACCAGTGTCACTATCTACCAGTCATTTAAAGTGTCTATTGTCAAAATGGTTTAAGATAGTGTTTTTTGTTGGTACTGATTCACCCCCCCCTCTCAATACCGGTTTGGTACTATTTTCTTATCATTGAGTTATCAAAGACCTTTGCACCGATAGCTAGAATTGAGGCAGTCAGATTATTTTTTGGCTTTTGCAGCATATAAGAACTACAAAGTATATCAAATGGATATTAAATGTGCATTTCTAAATGGAGATCTTGAAGAAGAAGTTTACATTGAACAACCTAATAGATTTTCTTTGACAGATAACAAAGATATGGTTTGCGGATTAAGGAAAGCTTTGTATGGATTGAAGCAAGCTCCAAGAGCTTGGTATGCAAGATTGGATAAGTATCTTTTGAAGATTGGTTTTTCTAAAGGTAATGCTGATAGCAACTTATATTATAAAGTGACTAATGATGACATCTTGGTTATAGAAGTTTTTGTTGATGATATAATCTTTGGAGGAGAAGATGGATTATGTAAAGACTTTTCTATTGAAATACAACAAGAATTTGAAATGTCTATGATTGGAGAAATAAAATTCTTTTTAGGATTGCATATTTCACAGACTGACAAAGGTATATTCTTGAGTTAATCCAAGTAGTTGAAGGAGTTACTAAAGAAATTTGGGATGGGGAACTCTAAACTGGTAAGCACACCTATGACTACAAGTGAAAAACTATCACTAAGGGATGAATCTACACCTATTAATCCAACTAGGTACAAATCTATGATAGGAGGTTTACTGTATTTGACACAAACCAGACCTGATATCATGAATGCAGTATGTATTGTTTTAAGATTTCAGAGTAATCCTAGAGAAAATCATGAATCCATAGTAAAAAAGATTTTCCAGTACTTACAAGGCACTACAAATCTTAGATTATGGTATCTTAGAGATGAAAACTTTGAATTATGTGCATACATAGATGCAAATTGGGTAGGAGATGTGGATGATAGAAAAAACACCATCGGTGGAGCATTTATTCTTGGAAACAGACTAGTTTCTTGGTTTAGTAAGAAACAAAGTTGTACATCCTTATCACCAACAAAATCAGAATATGTTGTAGCAGCAACTAACTGTACACAAGTACTATGGCTTAAGAAAATGTTGAAAGACATAAAGGTAAAATGCAAGGAACCTATAGCTATCTATTGTGATAACACTGCAGCAATTGATATATCTAAGAATCTGGTACTACATTCTAAAACCAAACATGTTTCTATCAAACTGAATTTTCTAAGGGAAAATTTTGAAGAAAAAAAAATAAAACTGGTTTATGTGAATACTAAAGAGTAGATTGCGGATATTTTCACTAAACCTCTACCTAAGGATTCTTTTGAATATCTTAGAGATCAACTTGGGGTCATACCCCCGATGGTAGATACTTAGAGAGTTGATGTTTGTCATCAACCGATAGAATTAACAGAGAAATCTTTTACTCCGGCTTTGATGAGGAAGCTACTTCTGAGGGGGAGTAGTTGGTATACTAAATTGGTTGGTATTTTGTATATGAACTTGGTTTTATAGAAACTTTGGCATTTGATGTCAAAAGGGGAGAGATTGGTATGAAAAAACACAAGGAAATATATGTTACTCTTAGGGGGAGAGATTGTTACTTTGGAAGAGATTACTTATATTTTGGTAATTGTTGGTATTTTGGTACTTTGATGGTTTTTCCATCTTGTGTTGCCATCAATGCCAAAGGGGGAGATTGTTAGTATTTTGGTATGGTTTTTTCATTGATGTCAACACCTACTAACACTTATCAACTCTAGCACTTTAGAGAATTAGCAACATTCACCGATAAGAAAATGACTCATGCACAGTCACTGATATCTGGTACACCGGCAGGATATAATGATCATCAGTACTTGGAATGGCATGGAAAACACTTAGTTATGTCAAAGACATTGTTTGGACACTTTGTCTTGGAGATTTGTTTATTGGCATATTCATATTTGTTGTTACTGGCAAATAGGTCCAGGTTATACACCGGCAATGATTATCTTTTCTAGATCAGCATGACACGCTATGGAGATGATTTATTATTGTTGTAAATACATCAAGCTGACACGTTGAATCGGTTATTGCATCAGATATTGTTTTAATTATAAATTGATTTTACTATAATATCTTTTAGAGCCGACATACTAAAATTGGTCCTAGGTTATGATATAAATGTAAGATCTTATTTGTAAGATTGCGTGTGGAATGCGAAGAAGAATTGTGAGAAGGTACATGCAAGAATAAGCAAAATTATACATGCAGACATCATTTGAAGGTGAAGCAAGGTTTTTGTGAAAGCATATCAGAACTACACCGATACTGAATCTAGCATATGAAGATGCTATTTTGAGTAGTACATTCTTGTTGGATTTAACCATCCAATTGTAGTCAGTGTGACTCCTATTTTGTGTTTGAGCAGTGAGCTCTAGGCGCTTGGCCTTTTTGCATGTGCAGACCCCATTTGTATACACTTACTATCTATAGTAGTGTCATCTAATTGTGGGTAAGATTTCCCACCATGGTTTTTCCCCTTACAGGGTTTCCACATACAAATATTGGTGTTAAGTGTTGTGGATGACTTTGTCTTTTTGTTTCATGCATTAATCTTTACCGATATTGCAATTATCTGATAAATCTATCCACCGATATAAAAGACTAGTTTAGTAATATTAAGCAGTAAGTTGGTTAAGTTGTTTTGGTTTGAATTTATTTGACAACTGATTCACCCCCCCCCCCCTCTTAGTTGTATCTAGGACCTAACAGATTCCACAGTCAAAATTGCAAAACTTGGATGCTTCCGGGTCAGGTATGAAAGTCTAAAAATGGAAGAAGAAGAAAGAATTTCTTCTTTTATGGAAAGAGTAAATTCTTAACCTTTTAGGATTACAATGGAGGTCTAGTAAGATTTGGAGATGATAAAGATTGTTTGATCAAAGGAAAAGGCAGTATATTTTTTAATGGTAAGCACAATACTGATAATGTTTACTATGTTGAAGGTTTGAAGCATAATATTTTGAGTGTTGGTCAATTAGTTGAGAAAGGATTTCAGTTACAATTCAAGAATGGTAAATGCAAAATCTTAAATAGAACAAGTTTGGAAATTGCAATCGGTAATCAGACTAGAGGTAATATCTTTGATTTGAACAACAATGAGAAATCATGTTTGATTTCACATATTGATGAAAGTTGGTTATGGGATAAAAGACTTTGTCATGTAAATTTTGATTGCATTGTGAAAATTAGTACTACTAAGGCAGTTAGAGATTTACCTAAGATTGTTAAACCTCACAATTTGGTATGTAAGGAATGTCAATTTGGAAAGCAAGTTAGAGAATCTTTCAAGAGTATTCTAGAGAAGTCTAACAATGTTCTTGATTTAATTCATACTGATTTATATGGTCCAACAAGAACTAGAAGCATACAAGGAGATAGATATTTTATGCTAATCATTGATGATTATTCTAGAATGTGTTGGGTTACTTTTCTTAGGGAGAAATCAGAAGCATTTAGGAAATTCAAACTATTCAAGGTAATGGTAGAAAATGAAACCAATAAGAAAATCAAATGTTTGAGATTAGATCAAGGAGGTGAGTACACATCTAAGGAATTTAATGCATTTTGTGAAGTGAAAGGGATCAGAAGACAGTTGTTAGCACCCCGGACACCCCAGTAGAATGGATTTGTGGAAAGGAAAAATAGAACTATCTTGGATGCAGCTAGGAGTATGATATCAAAAGAAAATCTACCACATATATACTGGAGAGAAGCAGTCAATACAATAGTTTATACATTCAACAGAGTTCACATCAGAGGAGAAAACGGTAAGACCCCACATGAACTATGGTTTGGTAATACTCCTAATCTTAAATATTATAGAATATTTGGAAGTAAATTTTATATTAGAAGAGATGAGTATATTGGCAAATTTGATCCTAGAAGTCATGAAGGAATATTTCTTGGTTATTCATCTAAGAGAAAGTCATATGGATGTTTTAACAAGAGATGGCAGAAAATTGTTGAGAGTGCAAATGTAAAGATTGATGAACAATTTAGAAGAAATTCAAGGTACACAAACTTTGAACCAACAATTGAGATAATCACAAATGAACCTATTATGAATACACCGGTATAGAATGGTGATCCAGTTACACTGACATCATTTGGAGATTCAATAGTCACTAAAGAACAACAACAAGCAAAAACACCTCGGTATGTAAGATTGAATCATTTTGAAGATCAGCTAATTGGAAACAAATTTCAAGGAGTTATGACTAGAGGAGGATTGGCAAATAAAGAGGTATGTCTTATTTCTCAAATTGAACCTACATCAATTAATGAGGCATGTGAAGATAAATATTGGATTAAAGCAATGAAAGATAAATTGGAACAAATTGAAAGGAATAACACTTGGTCATTAGTTCCCCGGCCTAAAGACAAAAATGTAATTGGAATTAAATGGGTTTTCTGAAATAAACTTAATGAAGATGGCATGGTAATCAGAAATAAAGAAAGATTGGTGTGTAAGGGATATTCTTAGAAGAAATTGATTACAATGAAGCCTTTGCATTGGTAGCTAGAATTGAGGTAGTAAGAATTTTATTGGCTTTTGCAGCACACAAGAACTATAAAGTATATCAAATGGATGTTAAATGTGCATTTTTGAATGGAGATCTTGAAGAAGAAGTTTACATTGAGAAACCTGATGGATTTTCTTTGACAAATAACAAAGATATGGTTTGCAGGTTAAGGAAAGCTTTATATGGATTGAAACAAGCTCCTAGAGCTTGGTATGCAAGATTGGACAAATATCTTTTGAAGCTTAGTTACATAAAAGGTAATGTAGACATCAATCTATACTATAAAGTAACTAATGATGACATCTTGGTTATTGAAGTTTTTGTTGATGTTATAATCTTTTGAGGTGAAGATGGTTTGTGTAAAGACTTTTCTAATAAAATGCAGCAAAAATTTGAAATGTCCATGATTGGAGAGATAAAATTCCTTTTAGGATTGCAGATTTCACAGACTAATAAAGGTATATTCCTATGCCAATCTAAGTACTTGAAGGAATTGCTAAAGAAATTTGGCATGGAAAACTGTAAACTGGTAAGCACACCTATGACTACAAATGATAAATTATCTTTGAAGGATGAATCTACACCTATTAATCTGATTAGATACAAATCTATGATAGAAGGTTTACTGTATTTGACACAAACAAGACCTGATATTATGAATGCAATATGTATTGTTTCAAGATTTCAGAGTAATCCTAAATAAAATGATGAATCAGCAATAACAAGGATTTTTTAGTACCTACACGACACTACAAATCTTGGTTTATGGTATCCTAGAGATGAAAATTTTGACTTATGTGCATACATAGATGCTAATTGGGAAGGAGATGTGGATGATAGAAAAAGCACCACCAGTGGAGCATTTTTTCTTGGCAACAGACTAATTTCATGGTTGAGCAAGAAACAAAGTTGTACAAGTTTATCAACAATAGAATCAGAATATGTTGCAGCAGGAACCAACTGTACACAGGTTTTATGGATCAAGCAAATGTTGAAGGATATAAAGGTAAATTGCAAGGTGTAGGATTTTGCCAAGATCAAGAGGAAATGGAAAGCATAAATAAGAGAGAACAAAATAGAATGACAAGAACAAAACTGTATTCTCATCAATAGAAAATGATCAATAATCGATTACATACAATGTAGATGAGTTTGCTTATATAGGCAAGGCTAGGGATATGTGAGCACACAAACATGACATGTGGCTCAATAAGAAACAAGGGTAGGTAGGAAATAGGTGTGGGTAGGTAGGAGAAATAATATAATAGTCCACATGAGGTGGATCACCCACTAAATGTGGAGTGTAACAACAAGATCAACACCATAAAAGGTGGAATTTCTCCTACACACACTATCCCAATGTGGCACAAACACCCAAGTGTCTCATACCCAAACTACTATGAAATGCATTTCCTAAGTAAACTTAAGTAAGTGTAATAATATCCATGATGACTAATTATTTACACCAACACAAGGAACCTATAACTATTTACTGTGACAATACAACAACAATTGATATATCAAAGAACCCGATACTTCACTCTAAAACTAAACATGTTTCTATCAAACTAAACTTTCTAAAGGAGAATGTTGAAGCAAAAGAAGTGAAATTGGTTTATGTGAATACTAAAGAACATATTGTAGATATCTTTACAAAGCATTTGCCTAAAAAAAAATTTGAGTATCTCAGAGAGAAACTTGGAGTCCTACCCCCACCAGTAGAGACCTAGACAGTTGATGTTTGTCATCAACCGACCGAACTAATAGAGAAATGTTTTATTCTAGCTTTGATGAGGAGAGTTACTTCTCAGGGGGAGTAGTTGGTATATTGAATGAGTTGGTATTTTGTATTTGGTTTTGTATTGTTTTGGCATTTGATGTCAAAGGGGGAGATATTGATATGGAAAAACACATGGTTAATGATCTCTTTGCGAGATTGTTGGTTTTTGGTTTTCGGCATTTCTGTTTTGGCAATTTGATGGTTTTTCCATCTTGTGTTTCTGTCAGTGCCAAAGGGGGAGATTGTTGGTATTTTGAGTATGTTGATATGGTTTTATCATTGATGGCAACACCTATCATTACTTGTCAACACTTATCAACACTTGGAGATTTTGGTTATGTTCACTGGCAAGACAAAGACTTATGCAAACACACTAGTATTTGGCTCATTGGCAGATTATATTGTCCACCGACACTTGGAATGACTTGGAAACTACTTGGTTATATCGAAGACATTATTCAATCACTTGGTTTTGGTGAGTTAGTTATTTGTTTATTCCGGTTTGCATATTTGTTGTTACCGGCAAATAGGTCCAGGATAAGCACCAATAGACTTATTTGTTCTAGATTAGCATGATATGTTATAGAGATGATTTATTATTATTGTAAATGCACTGAATTGACATCATGCATCAAATATTGATTTGTTTGTAATTGATTTATTATAATATCTTTTAGTGAGCCGACCTATTCAATTGGTCTTAGGTTATGGTATATATATGTAAGATCTTATTTCAAGATTGGATAGAGATGGGATTGTGAATGTGAAAAGGAATGCATTAAGGTATATGCAAAAGTAAGAAGAGCTATACACGCAGACATCATTTGAACGTTGAAGGAGGGTTTTGTGAAGGCAATCAGAACTACACTTAATGCCTAATAAATCTACAACAATTACATTTGTGGCATCGTCCCTATAAATTTTTGGGGAGAAATAAGGGTCATTTCAAAGTTAAAACCATGGGGCAGGTAATCCCCCTTGGATCGATAATCTAAACTGACAAATCTTACATGAATTTACATTCACTCAGTTAAACTTTAGAAAACCCCATTAGGGTTTGGTTGTGTGTTATGATTTTGGAAATTTATTTTATCTTGATGAATTCAATGGATGATAACGGATTAAGGGTGACATATTTAATAGGAAATAAGACTTAGTTGTTTTAGGCCACAAGCAGAATGCTACCTTGATCCTTTTTTCTATAGAGCTACCATTATGGGTAGCAACCGCAAAGAAACTATTTGGGACAGTGACCTTAGAAAGGGTTGCATACCCACCAAATAGTTTACATTAAACCATACTAGAACTACATATTATACACCTTGATCCTGTGTTGAAATAGGTATGTAGGCAATCTAGGGGCAGAGTTGTCCCTAGTACTCAGGTGTTCAGGGATGGGGATTAGGATTTGGTTAAGGGTGAGTTGAACATGGTTTTAGGAGCTCCTTAAGTCCCTCAATCAAAGGGGTTCATAAAATACTAATTGAAAGATTAAAATTAATTCAATGCATACTCAAAAGAAAACCTATATGGATACGTTTGACTTCCCAAGGCTGTAGGCTGAATTTAGAGGCAAAACTCAAGCTTGTTTATATAATTATTTTATATAATCCTAAGGAAAGTGACCTCGGTGCACTCCTAGTAGGGGAGTGTAGTTTTTAGAGAGTGACTCGGGACTTGGATGGTCTCGATGAGTCTAAAGTCTTTAACCAAATAATTTCCTATTCTTATGAATAGATGCCTACTCTGATTAGGTAGATGCCTATCCCAAATTGGATAGATGTAACCCCCTATCCCATACAGATAGATGCCTAAACTATATGGTTAGATGCCTAGTCTCATATGGACAAATGCCTAAACCATATGGTTAGATGCCTAACCCCTATGGTTAGATGCCCATCCCAGTTGGATGGATGCCTATCCCATTGAATAGATGTACCTATGTATGCGATTGAATCAAACACAATTAAGATAAGTGATTTTAACAAAAAAAAATTAGTCAAAAATTTTTGGGTTAAAAGGAGCAGACCATTACACTAATAACTTGTGTATGAAGTATATTACTTTCTTGTGTTTACTATAATGTCAAACAATCAAAGACTTGGGATACATGTTCTATAGTATTGTTTGAACATGAAGAAAAGAAGTAAAATTTATGCATAATACATTTTATGAGTAATGTTTACTTCATTCTTTGGTTGTATATCTAGAAAGAGATTTGTATAAGGATCATATACCTATTTGATATAACTACTGCACATAATTTTCTTTAAAAAATTAATTAGGCACTTGTGATTATGAGGTCTCCAAAATTGATTTGAGGGGATTGATTTTAATATTATATTAACAAGATCTTCACTTCAATAATATATTTGTATATTTTATTAGTATTTAGTAGCATAATAATAATATGTTAACTAAATTCATATTTATTTATTTTAATATATTAAATAATGATCATTATTATTATCAATTGAAAGTTGTATTTATGTTTGTATCAATTCATTCTTAATGTCTAATATGCATATGATTATTCTTAAGATGTTTTATTTAAAATATTTCAAGGGGTATTATTTTTATATTTTTATTCAAAAGTTATTATAGAGTTGAATAATTGATATATCTATTCAATTTTTTTAATCAAGAAATGAGAATACCACATTCATAAATTAGATAAATTTTTTAAAATATTTAGAAAGTATATAAGCTTGAATATGTGTCCTAAATTAGAATTAGTATGAAATCTAAAATTTATTTAAATTCAATTAACTTGAAATTAGATTAAGATCACTTAACAGTCAAGTCGTGTGTGTACTAAAGATAAGTTAAATGCATGTTTAAACTAAAAGGGACGGCCTATAGAAGTTTAAATTAAGTAAGTTAATATCATATAATATAGTTAAATAAATGATAATAAGTTATGTGGTTTGTAACAAATTAAGTGCTAATATAGTGTGAAGAGAACATTGTTTATTATTTATATGATAAAATTTGATAAAAATGAAAATTAAATCTTTTCTATAAAGGGGTTATAACTGTTACATTATTTGACATAATAATCTTATAAAAATATGTTTTTGATATTATAAACATGGAAAATTAAAGAGATATCAATTGGAGTTATTTTATTTACCTTAAATTCATTTTATTTACTTTAAATTATATTAACTACATAGAAAGAAAAAAACAAGTAAAATTTTTATTTATCTTATAAAAAAGCTTAGAAGAAAAGGACTTCATAGAAATTATCTTTATAAGTTAAAATATGAGTAAGGACCACACTTAATATTAAATAATATTAACTAAATATTTACTCTTTCTTCATAATTTAAGATTTAGTTTTGAATTTTATTTAATCAAAAGAATATTTTAGATTAAATCAAAGATATGTATATGTATGTGTATATGTATGTGTATATATGTATGTGTATATGTATGTGTATATATGTATGTGTATGTGTATATTTATATGTATGTGTATATGTGTATAAATAGAATATTGGTAGAATATATCATATATCTTTTCAATTATGTCATAAGAGTGTTATGAATATTATAATCTTAAGATTATTGATAATATAATACAATAATGAAAATGTGTGAATTGAATATAGAATACAACAATTTATATAAATATTTTAATGAGAATACAAGAATTTAAAAATATTTTTCATAGTGTATACATCCTACATTAAATTTGAATTTTTTGATAAAAGTAAAATTTACTCTAACTTTTCACTAGCCTTAGATTAGTATTAGAACATAGTTACTAAATGTTTTGGCAACTTAGGAGAATAAATTAGAAAATTGAAATAGTTATTTCCTATTATAATTGATCAAGAGATATGAATAATTGTGTGTGTTAAATAAAGTTTTAGATTTAGATGTATTGATCATTGGACCTGAAGCTAAAGTGTTCCTTTATAGAACTCGTTTGATCTGTTTTGTGTTAGCTTTCAAAGAATTCCCAAACAGGAGTGTGTCATGTGAAAATAAAGAATAAATGGTTATTATGTTTGAGCTTGGGATCTGGATTCCTTTCCACTTACCTTGATCATCATCAAACTTGATAGACTTGCTCAAATCCTCTACTAAGATGATGAAAAGGAATCCAGGGAAAGAGAATCCCCTTGTCTAATTCCTTGACTAGAATTGAAGAAACTAGTCATCTTGTCATTTAATAAGATTAAAAATTTAGCTCATGAAATATAAGAATAGACAAATTTACACCACTTACATGCAAAACCAAATTTATTGAGAACTTGGAGTAAAAGAGCATAGTCCCTCCTATCATACACTTTCATCATGTCTATTTTTATAATAAAAGAAAAATTTGGTTGGATTAAATTGTGTGGAGGATGTGATGGGAAACCAATTCCCCCTCCAATATTCACTTTCAAGGACAAATCTGCCTTGTTCCTAAAAACAAACTTGAACATGAGAGAAATAAGTCCCAAATAGATAGCTTTAATAATATTTTTTTAGATAGTATTGCATAGCGAGATAGGCCTCAATTCATAGAAGGAACTTAGATTTTTCATATTGGGAATAATTTCTATATGAGTCACATTAGAATACTTTAGTAGTGTTCCTAACCATCTTTATTCCTTTAGAGATCAAAGTAAGTCAATAGAAATGAACTCCCAACACTTGTTATAAAATATTTTTGTAAATCTAGTAGGGCCCAATGCCCAATGCTTTATCTTGGGATAGGGAAAATACAACCTTTTTAATTTCCTCTAATGTAAATGGTGTGAGTAGATTAGAATTATCTTGTGAAATCAAATTAGGTATGAAATCTAATAGACCATTCCTATTTTGTGGTATAGGAGGGTGATTTTGATTTGATCTTCTTTGTAAGTTAGAAAAGAACTTGATTTCTTCTTCTTGTATTCCTTGTTCATATTGAATGTGTGAACTTGTAAATGAATCTTTGATGGAGAAGATAGTTTTTCTTCTCTTCTTGATTTGGGTGGAGGCATGGAAATTTTTTTTGTTCTTTCTGAAGCTTTCAACCACAATTCTCTTGACTCTTGCCTCTTATACATTTCTACTCTAGTAAGGAATTATGGCCATTATTTTTGCAATATGCATCTAATTAATTTTAAATGATGTATTTTTTAACTTATATTAAATAATTCTACATAAGGTATTTCTATTCAAAGATATTCTTGAACATCTGAATAATCCACGTTCTAATATGTTAGATTGAATGCATACTTTATTCTTATCAAAATTTACGGTCTAGTCTAAATAGAGGCTAAATTGGCAACATGAGAATACATTATGAGTGTACTCAATAACAATTCTACTAGTGCTCAAGTAATTGTCGGTGGCAACTTTAATGTCATTCTAGATCTTAACCAAAAAATTGGAGGATTAAAAAGGGTCACTAGTAGTATGCAAGACTTTAGAAACTTCATGTCTAATTTTAGATTAATGGACTATGCTACAACAAATAGAACACATGCATGGACAAACCAAAGGAGTGGAATCACCAAAATTTTGGAGAGGCTTGATAGATTTTTAATTTCTCTTGAATGAATTAATGATGCTTTTGAGATATGACTTTGTGCATTTTCCCATAGCTATCTCAGATCACTTTCCAGTAGAATTGGATAATATAGATAACATTTATCCTAATTATTCTACCTTTAAGTTTAGGATCATGTGGTGGAGAGATGAAAAATTGGTGGAAAAACTAGAATTATGGTGGAATGAGTGTCTGGTGATTGGGACCCCTAGTTTCAAATTCATGAAGAAGCTACAACATATAAAGAGCAAATTTTGAGAATGGAATAAGGTGACATTTATTGACATATTAAAAGAAAAATTGAGCATTGAATAGGAGTTGGAAATCCTTAACAACAAAGTGATAACATATGGGATGTTTAAAGATGATTTTGATAAAGAGAAATCCATAAATAGTGATTTGACAGAGGTCCTAGCCAGAGAAGATCTTTTTTGGAGGGATGAATAAAAAGTTACATGGATTGGATTGGGAGACAAAAAATCAAAATTATTTCTTTTTTTTCTAGAAGATTTGGTCTCAATATTGAGTGTATTTGACAATCCGATGACTATTGTGAATGGGACATAGAATGAAGAAAGTTTAGTTTGAAAGTATTTTTAGGTTTTTCTTGAGAAAGGATGAATGGGCAGTATGGATAATGTGGATTTAAACTATAACCTTATGATAATTGATGATGTTAGTAATAAAATGATGTGCAACCCTATCTTGCAAGAGGAAGTCCAAGAAGTGGTATTTCAAGTTAAACCTGAAAAAATCACCTAGACTTGACAAATTCCTAGCTAAATTTCACCAATAATGTTGGCCATTTATGTAAAGTTGCTCGAAGAATTCAGAATTAAAAGAATATTTGTCAAAGATTAATAATATAGCCATTTTATTAATTCCCAAGAAGGGCATTTATGATTCATTCAAAAATTATAGACCTATTTATTTATTGAACACAATTTAAAAATTTGTTACAAAAGTTTTAACACTAAATAAAGTTCTTGATACAATTATCTCTAAAGAATAGAATGATTTTTCTCTTGGTAGGAGTATTATAGATGGCATCATTTTTGTTAGTGAAACTATTCATACTATGGTGTTAGAAAAAATCAACGGAATGATGATCAAGTTGGACATGAGAAAAGCATTTGATAGGGTTGAATGGGAATTCTTAGTAACAATTATGAAGACGTTTGGATTTAGCAATCATTGGATTGAGATGATTGAATTTTTCATATCCTCTATCAGGTACTCTGTTTTGGTCAACGACTCGATATGCAGTTTCTTCAATGTGACAAGTAGAATATGGTAAGGTGATCCTATTTCTCCTTTTGTAATTGTGATTATGATCAAGACTATGGGTAGCGCTATCAAGAAATAAAGAGAAAAAGGCATTTGGCATGGAATTAGGATTGTTAGGTGTGTGGAACCCATATCTCACACTCAATTTGTTGATGATACAATACTTTTTGGGGAACCAAATTTGAGAGAAACTTTAAATATCAAAGAGACACTTGAAGAATACAAAATATATCAGGATGAACAATGAATAAAGAAAAATAAAAAATATTTTTCCTTTATATAAAAAATCCTTATAGAGGAGAATTGCAAATTTATTCGAATTTTATATCTCATCTCTTTTAGTGAAACAACTATGTGATCGGATATTTCATGGAATGTGTAGATCTAATCACTAGGAAGACGTTGTTGGGAAATGTAGAATTAAAATGGTTTCCTATAAAAACAAATGATTAACCCTAGTAGGAAGGATTGCGATGATTAGATTAGTATTATCTATGGTTCCAATCTATTTATTTCATGTTATCAAGTCACTAACAAGATTGAAGCTAACTTGGAATGCCATTTAAATAAATTTATTTGGAAATATTTGAAATAATAAAATAAAATAGTATTCATCTAATGGGAAAAAAGTGTATCTTCCACAAAAGGCTAGAGATACTGGCTTAAGAAGAATAAGAACACAAAATATTGCACTTGTGGAAAATCTCATGTGGAAAATATATAGACACCCAAATAAGCTATGGTGTAGAATTTATTAACAAAAATACCTTGACAATAATGACCCTAGCCGTATTCTTACTATAGGAAACTCAAGAAATAGATCTATAGTTTGGAAATTCCTTTGGGATAGTCATCATGTGCGTTGGCCATTTGGTGGAATTTATTATGTGTTGCATTACTATTTTTTCATTGATGTCAATACTAGTTGTTTGGATGCTTTACTGACACCCTTTTGGTCCCGATAGGTTGAGTAGATTCTGGTTTTTTTGGATCCGGAATGATCTGATAGGCTTCAATATAGTTTGGTGATGGAATTGGCTTGTTCATGATACTCATGCTTATATTCAAATAGTTGGTTTTGGTTTGGTGATCGGATGCTATCCTACTTGCTTAGAAGCTTAGTTTCTGGTTCCGGTGAGGGTTTCATCGACAGAGATTTTGATGAAGATATTTGATGAATTGCATAAGTGGTATTGGTGCAGCTTCTGGTGGAGTTTCAGGATGTTGTTGGTGATCATGTTCGAGACTTGGTGGATGGAGACCATTGTTGTAGCATGTGGACCTATACTGGGTCCCAGTTGATCTAGGTTATGGACCGACTTTAATGTAATGTGTGGATGGGACCTCTCGATGTGTTTTCAAGATGCCTTATATGTTGGATATTATTTGTTTGGTCTAAGGTTGACATGATTTGTAATTATGTAATTGGTTTATTATATGGTGGCCAACCTAATTGTTTATGGTTGAGGGTTTGTATATATAGATGTAAGATCTCATTGTAGATCATCATGGTTATGTTAGAGGTCATGGTCAAGGAGTCTAATGTGTGAATCATGTAATATCATTCAAGTAGAGGATTTGGTCAATCATTGGAGATCAAATTGGGTTTATGTAAGAGGATTCAGTCCTCTGACATTGAGCTTAACCAGAACTGTACTCAGGCATAGAAGATGCTATCTTTTGCATTTCAACACTTCTCTGGATTATAGTCTAGATTTCTATGTAGTTAGTGAGGCTCCTTTTGTGATGAGTAGTGAACTCTAGGTTGTTGGCCTTCTTGCAAGTGTAGGCCCCTCAATTGTAATTCACATACTTACTACAAAACTATTCTTCCCACCATGGTTTTTCCCTTTACCAATTTTTCAACGTATAAATCTTGGTGTCATGTAGATGGTTTTTATTCTGTGATTATTGTTTATGCTTAATTGGCTTAACTTCTATTTAGATATTAATGTTTTGGGTTCTGGTATTGAAGTTTTAAATGGCTAATAGTTTTGGTAATATGTGACAATAGATTCACCCCCCCTCTTAGTTGTCTTCTGATTATTTGAACTATCTAACCATTTGAACATAAAACATTTGACATGACATATTAATAATGGATGTAAGGATAATATTTAGGCCATTTCATGGAATGGATATAATCCATTAAGAGAGATCAAAGCAATTGAATATCACATCAGGGGAATTAAAAATTTATTTGGAACAAAGGTGGTAGATTATTTTAATCAAATAACAAAGACTAATGGGCCATTTCACAAATGGATCAACCCATGCTCTTTTCCCATTCCTCTTGACCTTTAGATGGTGCTGCAAAGAGAATTGGAATAGAGGAAAATCACATTATAGAACAAAAAGGAAAAAAATATTATTTTTATAATTAATATTAATTTTTGACATTTAAATGGTTGTCAAACTTAAAGTCAAATATAATAGTTTTCATTAACACACTAATGCCACTACACTCCACCCCTTGCTATGATTGTAGAATACCTCTCGACTTTAATGACTAATAAAATTTCATGTTAATAAATTAGTTAAAATTATGTTATAAAAATAAATAAATTGATAATTAATAAAGATATTAAAATATTGGGTTAATGATGAATTAATTTAACTAAATACAACTCTTTCCTAGTTTGATGATGAAATGAACATCTTAAAAGAAATTCAAAATTAAAAACTTAGAAAAAAATAATTTCATAGGAATGATCTATATAAGTTAAAACATGAGTAAGGATCACACTTAACACTAAATAATAATAACTGAATTTTTACTCTTTCCCCATAGTTTAAAATTTAGTTTCAAATATAATTTAATCAAAAAAAGATTTTATAGTAAATCAAAAATATTCATACGTACATATGTATATATATATATATATATACATACATATATATATATATATGTATGTATATATATACATATATATATATATATGTATGTATATATATACATATATATGTATGTATGTATATATATACATATATATGTATGTATGTATATATATATATATATATGTATGTATGTATGTATATGTATATGTATATGTATATGTTAGGTCCCAGAGACAACTGAGAGGGGGGGTGAATCAGTTGTCCAATAAATTCAAACCAAAATTAACTTAACCAAAACTTAATGCTTAATGTCGATAAACCAAACTTTATGCCGATAGATAGTTTTATTAGTTAATTTCAGTACCAGTAAAGATTAATGCATGAAACATAAAGACAATAACATCCACAACACATAACACAAATATTTGTACGTGGAAACCCTGTAAGGGGAAAAATCACGGTGGGAAGCCTTACCCACAATCAAATGATACTACTGTAGATAGTATGTGTGTACAATATGGAGTCTGCACATGCAAAAAGGCCAGCTACCTAGAGCTCACTGCTCAATCACAAAATGGGAGTCACACTGACTACAATTGGATGGTTAAACCCAATGATAATGTACTGCACAAAATAGCATCTTCATATGCTAGATTTAGTACCAGTTAAGCTCTGATTATCTTCTCAAAACCTTCCTTCAATCTTCAAATGATTTCTACATGTGTAGCTCTACTTATTTTTGCATATTTGCACTTACTTACATTCCCCATCAATCTCACAAATAAGATCTTACATATATACCAAAAGCTAAGACCAAATGTGTAGGTCGGCTTACAAAGAATATTATAATAAAATCAATTACAAATAAATCAATATGTGATGCATGATGTCAGCTCAATGCATTTACAATAATAATAAATCATCTCCATAACATGTCATGCTAATCGGGAATAGATATGCTTGTCGGTGCATAACCTGGACCTATTTGCCGGTAACAACAAATATGCGAACCCGAATAGATCAATAACCAAATTGCCAAAACCAAGCGATCAAATAATGTCTTTGACATAACCAAGTGGTCTCCAAGTCATTCCAAGTGTCGGTGAACAAAATACCAGTGACTGTGCATAAGTCACTAACTTGTCGGTGAACAAACCAAAGATCTCCAAATGTTGATAAGTGTTGACAAGTGTTGACATCAATGAAAAAACCATAGCAAAATATCCAAAATACCAACAATATCCCCCTTTGGCATTGATGGCAACACAAGATGGAAAAACCATCAAAGTACCAAAACAGAAATGCTAGAACCAAAAACCAACAATCTCCCAAAGAGATCATTAACCAAAAATCAAAATACATAATGTCTCTCCCCTAGGAATAATTTCTACAAAAGATAATGTGTTTTTCCATAGATATCTCTCCCCCTTTGACATCAAAAGACAAAGCAATACAAAAACTAGATTCAAATACAAAATACCAACTCATTACAAAATACCAACTACCCCCCCTAAGAAGTAGCTCTCCTCATCAAAGCCCAAATAAAAGATTTCTTTATTAATTTTGTTGGTTGATGACAAACATCAACTATCTAAGTCTCTATCGGTGAGGGTAGAACTTCAAGGTTCTCTTTGAGATATTCAAAAGTCTCCTTAGGCAAAGGCTTAGTAAGAATATCTGCAATCTGCTCTTTAGTATTTACATAAACCAATTTCACTTCTTTTGCTTCAACATTCTCTTTTAGAAAATTGAATTTGATAGAAACATGTTTGGTTTTTGAGTGAAATATCGGGTTCTTAGATATATCAATTGTTTCCATATTATCACAGTAAATGTTATAGGTTCCTTGCATTTTACCTTTATGTCCTTCAACATTTGTTTAATCCATAATACCTATGTACAATTAGTTGCTGCTGCAACATATTCTGATTATGCCATTGATAGTGATGTACAACTCTGTTTCTTGCTCAACCATGAAATTAGTTTGCTACCAAGAAAAAATTCTCCACTAGTGACTTCTCTTTCTATCATCTACATCTCTTGCCCAATTAGCATCTGTGTATGCACATAAATCAAAATTTTCATCTCTAGGATACCATAAACCAATATTTGTAGTGCCTTGTAGGTACTAGAAAATCCTTTTTACTATTGATTCATGATTTTCTTTAGGATTACTCTGAAATCTTGAGACAATACATACTGCATTCATAATATCAGGTCTTGTTTGTGTCAAATACAGTAAACCTCCTCTCATAGACTTGTATCTAGTCGGATTAATAGGTGGTGACTCATCCCTCAAAGATAGTTTATTAGTTGTAGTCATGGGTGTGCTTACCAGTTTAGTGTTTTCCATGCCAAATTTCTTTAGTAATTCCTTCAAGTATTTGGATTGACATAAGAATATAACTTTATTAGTCTGTGAAATCTACAATCCTAAATTTTTTTTATCTCCCCAATCATAGACATTTCAAATTCTTGCTACATTTTATTAGAAAAGTCTACACAATCCATCTTCTCCTCCAAAGATTATATCATCAACAAAAACTTCAATAACCAAGATGTCATCATTAGTCACTTTGTAGTATAGATTGTTGTCAGTATTACCTTTAGTGTAACCAAGCTTCAAAAGATATTTGTCCAATCTATCATACCAAGCTCTAGGAGCTTGCTATAGTCCATATAAATATTTCCTTAACCTGCAAACCATATCTTTGTCATCCGTCAAAGAAAATCCATCAGGTTATTCAATGTAAACTTCTTCTTCAAGATCTCCAAACATAAATTCAAATTTAACATCCATTTGATATACTTTATAGTTTTTGTGAGCTACAAAAGCTAATAATAGTATGACTGCCTCAATTCTAGCTATCGGTGCAAAGATTTCACTGTAATCAATTCCTTATTTATGTGAATATCCCTCACACACTAATCTTTCTTTGTTTATGATTACCTTACCATCTTCATTAAGTTTATTTTTGAAAGCCCATTTATTTCCAATTACATTTTTGTCTTTAGGCCAGGGAACTAATGACCAAGTATTATTCCTTTCAATTTGTTCCAATTCATCTTCCATAATTTTAATCCAATATTTATCTTCACATGCCTCATTAATAGTTGTAGGTTCAATTTGAGAAATAAGACACACCTCTTCATTTTCTAATCTTCCTCTAGTCATAACTCCTTGATATTTATTTCCAATTATTTGATCTTCAGAGTGATTCAATCTTACATACTGGGGTGTTTTTACTTGTTGTTGTTCTTCAGTGACTATTGAATCCTTAGATGATGACGGTGTAACTAGATCAACATTATGTACTAGTGTACTCATAGTAGGTTCATTTGTGATTATCTCTATTGCCGGTTCAGAGTCCATTGACCTTGAATTTCCTCTAAATTGTTCATCAATCTTCACATTTGCACTTTCAACAATTTTCTGCAATCTCTTGTTAAAAAATCTACATGCCTTGCTTTTAGATGAATAACCAACAAATATTCCTTCATCACTTCTAGGATCAAATTTTCCAATATACTCATCTCTTCTAATATAACATTTACTTCCAAATATTATGAAATATTTAAGAGTAGGAGTATTGGCAAACTATAGTTCATGAGAGGTCTTACCAGTTTCACCTTTGATGTGAACTTTGTTGAATGTATTAATTGTGGTATTGATTGTTTCTCTCCAATATATATGAGGTATATTTTCTTCTGATATCATGCTTCTAGCTGCATCCAAAATAGTTATGTTTTTCCTTTCCATGACTCCATTCACTTCATAGAATGTATTAAATTCCTTAGATGTGAATTTACCTCACATCCTTGATCTGATCTCAAACATTTGATTTTCTTGTTAGTTTGATTCTCTACCATCACCTTGAATAATTTGAATTTCCCAAAAGCTTATGATTTCTCCTTGAGAAAAGTAACGCAACACATTCTAGAATAGTCATCAATGATTAGCATAAAATACCTATCTCCTTGTAAACTTCTAGTTCCTGCTGGACCACATAGATCAGTATGAATTAAATCAAGAACATTGTTATATTTCTCTGGAATACTCTTGAAAATTGCTCTAACTTGCTTTCCAAATTGACATTCCTTACATACTGGATTGTCAGGTTTAACAATCTTAGGTAAATCTCTTACTATCTTAGTAGTACTGATTTTCACAATGCAATCAAAATTTACATGACAAAGTCTTTTATGCCATAACCAACTTTCATCAATATGTGCAATCAAACATGCTTTCTCATTGTTGTTCAAATCAAAGATATTACCTTTAGTTTGATTACCGGTTGCAATTTCTAAACCAGTTCTGTTTAAGATTTTGCATTTACCATTCTTGAATTGTAACTAAAATCCTTTTTCAACTAATTGACCAACACTCAAAATATTATACTTCAAACCTTCAACATAGTAAACATTATCAGTATTGTGCTTACCATGAAAAGATATAGTTCCTTTTCCTTTGATCAAACAACCTTTATCATCTCCAAATCTTACTAGACCTCCATTGTATTCCTGAAAGGTTAAGAATTTACTCTTATCACTAGTCATGTGATGTGAACATCCAGAATCAATAATCCATTCATCCTTATCTTCAATTTTAGTTGCTAGGGCCTGCTCTATTGGTTGAACAATAGGTGTCAGTTGATCTTCTATTATAGCAACAAAAGCCCATCCATTGTCTATCGGATCCTCATCAGAATCATCAGTAACTCCTTCATCAACATAGTAACAAGATTTGTCTCTATTCTTCTTAAACTTGTATCTCTGATAATCAGGGTTAGGCTTATATGTTCTTTTAGCTTCTTCTTTTAATCTTACATGTCTATCAGGACACCTAGAAGCCATATGACCAATTTTATCACAGTTAAAACATTTAAAGGGTGCTTTACCTTCAAACTTACTTCCAACTAGACCTTTAGGCATTTTCCTTACAAATAGTGCTTCAAGCTCTTCCAGTTCTTCATTCTCCTTTTTGATTTCTTCAAGTTCTCTTGCATAAAAGGCTTTCCAATTAGATTTCTCAAATGATGATGATGATGATGTTGTAGATGATGATGATGCCTTGAAAGGTAAATCTGTCTTAATCGTAGCAACTAGATCAAATTCCTTAAGTTCAAAAGTTGAACATTTTCCAACCAAAGTGTCTCTAGATATTGATGCATTAGGCATTGTTCTCAATTCATTTATAGCAGTAACTTTCATTTTATATGCCAGTGGAAAAGCTCTTAAAACTTTAGAAACAATCTCATCTCCACTTAACATTCCTCCACAACATTGTATACCCAAAACAATTTCATTTACTCTTTCCATAAAAGCAGAAATTCTTTCATCTTTTTCCATTTTTTAGATTTTCATACTTGACCCAGAAGCATTCAAGTTTTGCAATTTTGACTGTGGTATCACCTACATTCAATGTTTCCAATTTGTCCCAAATAGCTTTAGTAGTAGATCTATCTGATAATCCCATGATTTGTTGATCTGATAATGCACTCAAAAGTGCTTCTCTTGCTTTTCAATCATTTCCCTCATCTTTAGCCAAGTTTGGTGGATTAGGTTGACCTTGAGTAGGAGTAGTATAACCATTCTTTATAACATCCCATATGTCCTTTCCAATGCAATTCAAATGTGTCTCCATCCTAATCTTCCATATGCCATAGTTGGTTCCATCAAGTTTAAGACTGTCCTTCCTGAAATGGTTAGAAGATATTGGATCTCCTTAAGCTGTTAAACTTCTGCAAAATGAGGACTAGGCTCTAATACTAATTTTTAGGTCTCGGAGACAACTAAGAGGGGGGGGTAAATCAGTTGTCCAATAAAATCAAACCAAAATTAACTTAACTAAAACTTAATGCTTAATGCCGGTAAACCAAACTTTATGCCGGTAGACAGTTTTATCAGCTAATTGTAGTACCAGTAAAGATTAATGCATGAAACAAAAAGACAATAACATCCACAATACATAACACAAATATTTGTACGTGGAAACCCTGCAAGGGGAAAAACCATGATGGGAAGCCTTACCCACAATCAAATGATACTAATGCAAATAGTATGTGTGTACAATATGGAGTCTGCACATGCAGAAAGGCCAACTTCCTAGAGCTCACTGACCAAACACAAAATGGGAGTCACACTGACTACAATTGGATGGTTAAATCCAATGATAATGTACTGCACAAAATAGCATCTTCATATGTTGGATTCGGTACTAGTTAAGCTTTGATTATCTTCTCAAAACCTTTCTTCAATCTTCAAATGCTATCTGTGTGTATAGCTCTACTTATTTTCACATATTCGTACTTACTTACATTCCCCATCAATCTCACAAATAAGATCTTACATATATACCGAAAGCTAAGACCAAATGTCTAGGTCGGCTTACAAAGAATATTACAATAAAATCAATTACAAATAAATCAATATGTTATGCATGATGTCAGCTGAATGCATTTACAATAATAATAAATCATCTCCATAACATGTCATGCTGATCTGGAATAGATATGCTTGTTGGTGCATAACCTGGACCTATTTGTCAGTAGCAAAAAATATGTGAAACCGAATAGATCAATAATGAAATCACCAAAAACAAGTGATCAAATAATGTCTTTGACATAACCAGGTGGTCTCCAAGTCATTCCAAGTGCCGATGAACAATATAACCTGTCAGTGAACCAAATATCAGTGACTGTGCATAAGTCACTGACTTGCTGGTGAACAAAACCAAAGATCTCCAAGTGCTGATAAGTGTGGACAAGTCTTGACATGAATGACAAAACCATATCAACATATCCAAAATACCAACAGTATATGTATATATTTTTGGAAACCAATAACACTAATGGGGGGGGGGGTGAATCTGTGTTATACAATAATATAAGATTTTAGCCTTAACAAAACATTTATACACCAACCGGTAAACTGATATAAATAGAATTGAAAGAAGTAAAGCAAACAATAAGACAAACACAAAAATGAGAACCATAACACTTATATTTATATGTGGAAAACCTCAAAGAGGAAAAACCATAGTAGGATTTGTGACCCATAATATCAATTCACTGGCCATATGAAGAGATATTACAATATATGATGGGCTTGCACTTGCAAGAAGGCTTACAGCTTATAACACACTACTCATCAGAATAGGAGCCTCATTGACTACAAAATAATCTAGACAACAATCCAGAGAAGTGTGAACTGCTTAGTATAACATCTCCTATGGCAGAATATAGTTCCGGTTTAAGCTTTGTCTGTTCTGGTTAAAACCCTAAACCTTAATATTGGAATAACCCTTATAATGAATTCCTCAAAGACATAGTCTCTCTGATATATTTTGCATTACATCACATCCATAACCATATCCATCTATGATTCTACTTCTTACAAAATGATCTAATCAATCTCCCCTATATACCCTATACAAATTTATGACTTATGTCGGCTTACAAGGATATATACAATATCATATTTACATGTCGGCCATATAAAATAAATGAATAAGCATTAAAACAAGTTTTCCAATGCCAGATCTAAGATGTGTTAGCCTCCAATATCGATGATCTTTACCATACAATGTCAGTCTGCATTGCCAGTTGTAGACGTATAAAAATGACCATATTCCTAAATGAATATTTTATGTTCATTTCCCTATTTGATTAAATCCAATTTAATTAAATTATCCACATTCTTCTATTTTATTAAGTAAATTACTCAATTTATTTAAATAAAATTCACTATAACATTTAATGAATAAATCATTTTATTCAATTAAATCCCCCTAGCCACTTTTAATTAAATTCAAATTTAATTAAATAGTTATCCTAAATTGAATAAATCTAATTTATTTAATTTCCCCAAATTATAACCAAATTGAATGAAAATCATTTAATTCAATTAAATCCTATTATCCCCCATCCACTTGCAAAATCCCAAACCTCTTCCTAATCCCTTCTAGAATCTTCTAATCGCTTCTAATTAACCTAACCCTCCTCTAAACTTTGTCACATCCCTAAGCAAAGGGAAGTCACTTCTCAAATGGCCCAAAGTCTTGGATAACCATTAAAGGTTTTCAACCTTCAACCACCAAAAACCTTAAAGTCTTTGAAAACCATTGAAGGCTTCCAACCTTCAACCACTTAATCCCCAAAGTCTCCAATAACCATTAATGGTTAATTCAAACCCTCCCACATGGTTAAAACATTTGTTTTGACTCAACCTCTACCCAACCCAAAGGTCTCATCAGGCCATTAATGCTTTGACCATGATTATCTCTTAATCATTTGCACAAAGGTTTATTCTTGGATTAACTCTTAATCCAGTGGGTAATCTTAATTTAGACTTGACCCTTAGCCTTTAGATAACCATGAAGTCTTCTCAGGCCTTTAATGCCTCCAACCTCTTCTTTCAACCCAATCCTATGTGGACATTTGTCATCATATCATTGGTGCCAATTGTGCACATGGATCCCCAACTTTCAAACTTGGCACTTGATTAAACCATTCAATCTTGACCATCCATTGCCCTGTTTGTGCTATAAATAGAGCTCTCATTCCTCCATTCTTAACAATCATCTTTCAAATTTGAAGCATCACACTTATGCTCAAATACTTTCAAGCTTTCATATCATTTTTATGCTCATCATTTAGCCTCTTTTAGATCAGGAATTAGACTAAATATGCATGTTAGAGTACTTCCTTTATCATTTTAGTTCAATCATAGACTAAATATAGTATGCTAGGATAGTATTCATACTAATCTTGTCATCTTATCATTTAGTTTATTACATTTTTAGCATCATACATAGCTTACAACACATCTCATACTAAAATTAATCAAAAGCATCTCTCGTTCTCATATTTGCCATCCCTAAACCATTTTGCTCATTAATCTGAGAGCAAAAACGTTGGTTTGAGGGACATTGTGAGATAGAGAACCATGGGACCCTCCTTGGGAAGCTGAGTAACACATCGTTACTCCATAGCTTGCATCAAGAAGTCCTATGTGTGTGTGTGGACTAGTAATTTAATCATATTTTTACATATTTAATTCTATTCGCCCACTTTTCCACCATACATGGTCCCGAGGAAAAGTGATCCTCGGGACCATGTTCGAGAATTTTGCACCATGAGTCTTGAATTTGCTCATGATGACACTTATCTAATGAGGTTGTTCCTAAGAAGCCTGGGAGGACAAACAATGGAATGGTTATCCAAGATTACACCATCTGTCAGATCATTTGATGAATTGGTTAACAAATTCATCACCCACTATTCTTACAACATCCAACATGCCATAACCATGCTTGATGTTTGCAACACAAAACAAAAGAACAATGAAACATTCATGTTATTCCTTCAGTTTTGGCAACACATGGTATCAAGATATCCTCGAGACATTCCTGAAAAGGAAAAAATGGAAATATTCATTGATAACTTAAATGGTGAAATGAGTTATAGACTCAAACTTCAATGCATACCATCTTTTGCCAAATTAATTGAAAATGGCATCCAAGTAGAGGAAGCTTGTGTCAAAAAGGGAACACTCAAGTTCTACAAAGAAGGAACGAACTCATCACATTACAATAACCAAAACCACACCAATCTAGACAAATCTCGATTTTGGATGCAAAACAAAAACGAAGGCAACAATGAATCATATGATCCCAAATCTATACAACCAGTGCTTGCCTTATCAGGAAATGCTCAAAATACGAAAAATCCTAAAAACGCTACTCCTAGTGCTAACACATACGCACCAAATAATGCTCAAGGACAACTCAATACCAACAACGCCAACGATAATCAAAACAAAAACCTGAATCCAGGGCCTAACAACAATTCACGCAACAACATTAACAATTTCCAAAAACGTATTTTCACACCACTGGGCCAATCATTAGAATCTGCATTCAGAGAACTATTGGCAAACAAGATTCTATCTTTGCCTCCAATCAACAATTATGAACCCCCAATCAAACCACCTTGGTGGAATGATTCACACTATTGTGATTTCCATCGCAACAAAGCTCATAGAACAAACGAGTGCATGAGATTAAAACACATAATTCAGGACATGATTGATCGAGGTGACTTAATGGTGGATGGTCTCAAAACAAATAATGATCACAAAGCCTTCAAAGATCCTCTCCCAAATTATAAAGATGGAGCATCAACTTCAAATGATATACGCGGATCTCATATTAATCACATCTACAACAACACAATCAACCACATATCAGTTGAAGACCATCAAGTCAATGTCATAACTATTCAAGATAGGCATGACCATGAATTTGTGAATGTAACAACCCAGACTCAGAAATATGTCTTGAAGGGACATACTGCACCTCCAACTACCACACCAAAGATCCAATATGACTTGGTTAACCAACTATGCAAGACTCCAGCTCAGATATCTATCCTGGAACTGTTGAAACTATCTCCAAAACACAAAGACATATTGGAGCAAGCACTATTGGAAACAAATGTACCTCAAAATCTGGATACAGACAGATTTCAAGCCATGGTCGCCCATATGACAGAATCTCATAACCTCACCTTTTTAGAGCATGATAATACTTCGTTGAGTCATCCGCATAATACTCCTCTACATATTGAAGTCATTGTTTGCAAACACCGCGTCAAAAGAGTCTTAATAGATTGAGGAGCGGGACTTAATATATGTACTTTAAAGCTTATCCGTGCACTAGGCTTCTCAGAAGAGTCTATTGATCCTTGTAAAAAGATTACCATAAAAGCATATGATGATGAGGAAAAGTCCTCTAAAGAAATAGTGATATTACCTATTCAAGTAGGTCCAGTGCAAAAGGACACTATATGTCAAGTTTTAGATATTGATCTCACCTACAATATCTTATTAGGCCGACCCTGGATACATGAAATGCAAGCAGTACCTTCTACATATCACCAGTGTGTCAAGTTTCCTTATGATGAACAAGAAATCTCCATATCAACTAATCACAATCCATTTCAACATTGCAACGCAATGGGGGCAGCCCAAGACAGTTTGGTTCCTTATAACAGAGAAAAGCAGCGGTCTTCGACATCTGATCCACCAACAACAAAATCCAACTCCTTATGGGGAGACTTCAAACAGAAAATGCAAATCAAAGATCAGGGCATGGGCGAATATTCTATGGAGCCTTTATGTTTGACCAGATTGCCAACATCACCTAGATTGCATGGTTTACCTACTATATCAACACATCTAACAACTCAGCCTATCACTAAATTTGATGGTACTTTTATCCAATTGGGTACTCTAGCACATGAATCAAAAGATAAAGATGTTCTTAGATGGCTATACAAAGATGAAGAAGAAGGTAATAGAGCAGCCGCTCTGGACATTGTTCTACCAATGCACCTGTGTGGAAAAGGCTACTTGATCATGAAACAAATGGGATATGGCGGTAAAGGACCTATTGGGAAACGCAAAGAAGGAGTCACTGAACCTATAGATCTTCCTTCACAACCTAGTAGAAATAAAGCAGGATTAGGTTCTAAATTCAACTTCCTATTGAAACGGCCACCACACACAAATGCAAAACCTCAATGGAAGGAAAAGAAGAAGTACAAGGAAGAATCCTGGTAGGAAGCTCTCTTTGAATCAGCAGAAACAATCCGCAAGGCACGAGAATGTCAAGATTAGAAGTTATATCAGGGAAAGCTTTTGAATCATAAGAAGGCCATCTCTGCAGCAGTGGCTCATATTCACACACCAATGGCTCAAGAACAAATCATGTCATCACAAGAAACCATCATTCCTCCCCTAGGAAGCACAATCTATGAACAAATCTAGACTGTGGAAGATGGATCAGATACAGAATCAACACAGAATATCAAAATAGTATCTATCATCAAAGATTTGTTTTCGCCATACAACATACCTGTTTGCAGCACAGATAGAATTTGGGATGATGCCTATGAGACAGATTCAAATGAATATGAATTGGGTACCTACTCTGATACTGCTACAAATATCCAAGATGATACTGAGTTCGTATCCATTTCTCAAGAAGAACATAACGCAGAAAATAGACCTCTTGAATTTGGACCACAACATATCTATGACGTTCAGGAAAGTGAACAGAAATATTACGAACAAGTCTATGTAGAAGATGATACCATCGAAGACCTCGATGAAACCCTAGACTTCTTTAAAAACAAGACCCATCATGATGACAACTCTATCCTAACACTTATAGTAGCCGAACTTGACCCGCCCAATGATTCCTTACCGCTTGTCTTCCCTGATCTCATCGACTGGAATGAACCTGAAACCTATGATATACCAATTTTCCCAGATGATGAATCTATTATCCACTACCTATGTACCGTAAATCCTAAAACAGGCTCAACTAGTGAACAAAATGATGATGTCTGTCCATCAAGGAGTGCCAAGTCTCTCAGTCACAAAAATGAATCAAATAAAGAATCTGATGCTGAAAACCAGTCAATGGCAGCTCTAGATCCCAAAAAAGTAAAAATAAAGGACGCATCTGAGGGTGAAAACCTTTTTAAGGCACCTAACGATGGGAGACTTGACACTCTTCCTAAACATTTTCATGAGCGATCACCCATATTGATTGAGCCCACTCAATCAATCAACATTGGTACCATAGAGGCAGTCAGAAACATTCACCTTGTAGAATCTCTAACAGAAGAGGAAAGATCGGCATTCATCATCTTCTTTAAAGGATAGAAAATTAACTTCGCCTGGTCATATGCTGATATGCCTGGAGTTGATCCACACTTAATCATGCATCACTTATCTATCTCTGCAGGAGTCAAACTAGTCAAGCAAAAGCTACAAAAGATGGATCCACAGGTAGCACTCATGGTCAAAACTGAATTAAAAAAATTATTAGATGTAGGATTCATTCGACCCATTGACTATGTAGAATGGATTTCCAACATTGTTCCAGTCTCAAAACTAGATGGTAGTATCCGAATATGCACTGACTTCAGAGATGTCAATAAAGCTTGTCCAAAGGATGACTTTCCTCTGCCAAGTATTGATATAATTGTAGATCTCACAGCAGGCCATGCAATGCTCTCCTTAATGGACAGTTTCTCAGGCTATAATCAAATCAAAATAGCTCCTGAAGATCAAGACAAAACATCATTCACCTATCCTTGGGGAACATACTGTTGGAATGTTATGCCTTTTGGCTTAAAGAATGCAGGTGCAACTTATCAAAGAGCAATGACAACCATATTCCATGATATGATGCACACATTTATGGAAGACTATGTGGATGATTTACTAGCAAAATCTTTCACCAGAGCTGAACATCTCGGCATCCTAACAAAGATCTTTGATCGGTTGCAGAAATTCCAAGTCCGACTCAACCCTAAGAAGTGTGTCTTCGGGGTTACATCAGGCAAGTTACTAGGTTACATTGTCTCAGCTAAAGGTATTGAAGTTGATCCAGCAAAGGTACAAGCCATCATGGACATGCCACCACCAAAGAATATCAGTCAACTTCGATCTCTCCAAGGAAGACTTCAATCAATCAGGCGATTCATCGCTCAACTAGCAGATAAAAGTCTTCCATTTAACCACTTACTACACAAAAATGTACCATTCAGATGGGAGACTAAGTGTGCAGAATCTTTTTACCAAATTAAACAGTATCTGATGAACCCACCAGTTCTAGTACCACCAGTTGCAGGAAAGCCTCTTATACTGTATATCTCAACAACAGATATTTCACTAGGGGCATTATTGGCACAAGAAGATCAACAAGGAAAGGAACATGCCATATATTACATCAGTAGAACATTGAATGGCTATGAGCTCAACTATACATTCATTGAAAAGGCTTGCCTAACAGTGGTTTTTGCATCTCAGAAGTTCTGACATTATATGCTAGCACACACTATAAAGCTAGTAGTAAAAATTGATCCTCTCAAGTATCTACTCAGCAAGGTAGCTCTCACAGGCCGATTGGCTAAATGGGTTATGATTCTCAGTGAATTTGACATCCACTACACAGAAAGACGAGCTATCAAAGGACAAGCAATTGCAGATTAGCTGGCTGAAGCGCCACTACCCGGAAAACAAACCATGGAGATCGAATTTCCTGACAGGGATGTTTTTTCTCTTTCCTCCAAACAATGGATTCTATACTTTGATGGATCCTATACACAACATGGTTCAGGGGCCGGCATTCTATTCATCACCCCTGAAGGACACACTATGCCGAGATCATACAGGCTTATGTTTCCATGTACAAATAATGTGGCTGAATATGAAGCATTGGTCATAGGCATCAAAATGGCTGTTGAATGGAAAATCACAGAGTTAAAAGTCTATGGAGACTCACAACTGGTCATCAATCAAATCAACAACAACTATCAAACAAAGGATGACAAGTTACTACCTTACAAACGCATGGTGGATGACTTCAAACAATATTTTGTGCACATCACCTTTGAACAAATACCAAGGTTGAACAACAAAGCAGCCGATGCAATGGCTATGATCGCTTCATTACTACAAATTCTAGAACAACAGAGTCGTTATGAGTTCCTGGTAGAGCAACTATTTTCCCCCGCCTATGACTACTCTAAATCCCAGGTTATATATGCCTTGACCGGTTTAGATTCTCCGTTATATGGACCTATATACAACTACCTCAAGCATAATATCTTACCCATTGACCAATCCCATAACCAAAAACGTAACTTTATCCGACAAGCTGCCCGTTACACCCTTACTGCTGATACCTTATATCGTCGAGGTCTAGATGGTACTCTTCTTCGTTGTCTTGATCGTAATGATTCCGATTCGGCTTTACACGAGCTTCATGAAAGTATTTGTGGCACACATTCAAGTGGCACTACTCTTGCTAAAAAGATTCTACGAATGGGATACTACTGGCCTACAATGGAGAAAGACTCATATCATTTCGCCAAGAAATGTCCTAAATGCCAGATCCATGGCAATCTGATACATGCACCAGCACAGGAACTGCAGCCATTTACAACATCCTGGCCCTTTTGTCAATGGGGATTGGACCTGGTTGGCAAAATACATCCTTCATCTTCCAATGGACACAAGTTCATTATAACTGCAACCGAGTACTTTACCAAAAGGATCGAAGCAGTTCCCATGACCACAATGACCGAGAAACAAATTGCCTCTTTTATCCTAAATTATCTGATCTGCAGATATGGTATTCCAAGTTCCATCGTCACAAATAATGGACGACCTTTCAAAAACCAAGATGTACAAGAACTATGTGAAAAATTCAAAATCCAACATCGGTTTTCTACACCATACTATCCACAGGGAAATGGTCAAGTAGAAGCATCTAACAAAACAATCCTAAAAATCCTCAAGAAAATAGTGAATGATGCAGGCAAGAATTGGCACGTACAACTCAATCCAGGACTTTGGGCATACAGGACAAGCATCCGCATGCCTACAGGGGCAACACCATATTCATTGGTATATGGATCAGAGGCTATTTTACCCTTGGAGGTAGAAATTCCATCTCTTAGAGTCTCTTTGAAAGGTTTGATCCCCGATGAAGAGTATCGAGTTAACCGACTGCAAGAATTGGAACTATTAGATGAAAGATGCCAATATGCTTATACTCATCTCAAAGCATATCAGCAATGCATGTGTAGGAGCTACAATCACAAGGTCATTCCTCGCAACTTTAAAGTTGGTGATCTAGTCCTAAAAGAAAATCCAAGAAATCAGCAAGATAGAGACAAGAAAGGGAAATTTGAACCTAACTGGTTGGGTCCCTATGTCATCATATCAGTCTATGGATTAGGTGTCTATCAGCTAACATATTCTGAAGGAGATGTGCTTACTGATCCAACTAATAGCATTCATCTGAAGAAGTACTATACTTAAGGTAGCCTAGTGCACGGAAAAAGCCAAAAACAAACAAAAAAATCAAAAAATCCAGAAAAAGCAAAAATACAAAGTACAATAAAAACAAATGGTGAAAACCTGGTAAACAGGCACCCTTGTGAAAGAACGGCTCCTCTATCTATATCCATGCCATTTTATCCATCAAAACGCTATCGGCCATCGCCCGACACTTAGCATATATCCATTTAGGACATACTTAGCGTAGTCACAATCCTAGGTTATCCACCTATATCTATTCTCTTACCACATTCCACCATGGCTTGGAAATGACTGTACATAATCATATCTAGAGGTACACCCAGCTAGGGGCATTAAACTGTTCAAAAACTTGCAAACATTCAAGACATGCCAACTATTGCAAAACTCAGACACATGACATCCAACAAACACAACTAAGCTTCATCACAACAACCAAAGCAAAAACAATACACAAGAAACTCAAGGATGGATGATTTTCTGAAGTACTAAATGTTGCATTATAGCATAAAAGTCTTGATTATTTTGCATTTTGAACTTTTTAAATTGTTGGAATCTTCTCCTTATCTCATAAAAAGTTTCAAAGCTAGAGATCATGAGGAACTTCCAAAATTTTCTTAGTCTTCTGTCTGGGAGGCGATCCCTTGTACTGTGTGAATATTTGCCTCGAGACATGATACATTACATATCACTGAAGGCCTGATTCCATTTCATGCATATAAATGATCTACTCTTGTATGTTTACGTAATATGCACTCAAGTCATCCTGGTTCAATTATACCTTGATGCTTGTGCTATCTTGCAAAATCAAATATCATGTAAATTTTACTCAAGTCATTATGGTTCAATTATACCATTATGCTTGTATAAATTTTCAACATATCCAACAATCAATAAATGCTCCATGATGATATTTACAAAGAAAGAAAACAAATGGTTATATCGGATGGCAAATACCGAATGAGAGGTGCTCCACAAACAATTAGTTGCATATCATTTTACAATTAGTTGCATATCATTTTACAATTAGTTACATATCATTTTGCATCATTATTACATCATTTTACATCATATCATATTACATGTAACAACATATTAGATCATACATCTCATTTTCAAGATACATCTCACAGCATATAAAAACATACATCCTACATCATACATTACATCATATATGTAAACATTACATCATCATATAAAAAGGAAGTAGCACACATAAAAATGCATCCATAAACATATCACATCGATAAAAAATGGTGCTGTATATATATATCTCTCAAAAAATGATCAAAATCTACAAAATGTGCCTCAACACTATGTCTAGTACAAAGTATACAAAAGATCCAAAAATACAATAGAGACCATGTCTCTCAAGTGTGACTATCCCCTGATGGAGATGGTCTAGCTCCAGATGCACCTACCCCTGGATCTCCAGGAGGATCCTATCTAGCTCCCAATACACTCACCCCTGGATCTACAGGAGGGTCCTGTCTTGCCGGCCCAGTCACTCCTCGGCTCTCAGATCGTGTCTCAGCAGTTCAAGATCGACTCGATCTTGACTGTGCAAAGCTCTCTACACGTCGGTCTCTGGGAACTGCAGCCTCATAGTGCCGCCTATAATACTCCACCTCTTGGACACTCCGTGTTAGCTCTCTAAGCGTGTCTCTCAAAGGACCACCCGCCGCTGCTCTCTGCACAGTCACTAAAGCCTCCTCTGCTCGACCCCGCCGCTCTATCTCAGTATCTCTCTCAGTGGTCAACTGAGAAATCTATTGCTGATAGGTCAAAATCTGTGCCTGCAGCTACTGCACAGTAATCTGTAGGGTTCGGATCTGTGCATCCTCTACATGACCCGGCACACAAACCCGCAGTGGTACATGTGCTGGTGCCACCCCTCCCACTCGGCCTGTCCTAGGTACGGGAGGTGGGAGTATATCTACCCTCCTCCTCTGTGCTGGTCTCACCATCTCCTCTTCACCCCCCACTACCGCTAGCACCTCCGTCACTCTCCCCTCTCTCCCGACTCTGATAGCCAATCCTCCTCTCCCTCTCTCAATCCTACCCTGCCGTACAGCTCTCTCCACACCTCTACCACCCCACCTCCCTCTGCCTCCTCCATCTCCTCCATCTCCTCCATCATCTCCATCATCCCCATCATCTCCCCCCTCCTCTCCATCCGAATTGAATGCTAGCCTCATCTCCTCTGGATCTGAGATCCTTGCCACGGCCCGAGCAGCAAACAAACGAGTGAACTCGTCGGTCATCCCTGCATCCTGTATCTCTGGGGCATAGTCCCAGATCTGTCCTGCCAGCCCTGTGAACTCCTCTATGGCTACGGCACTATCAATAGTCGGCCCCCAATCGGCCACATCCTGTTGCCGCCGTGCATACAAGCACGCTCCCTATGGAATCCCCTGCTGCCTCCCGAACTGCCGCAAAACTTGGGTCACCAAAAACCACTCAATGACGAACGAAGTCCTCCCAATCAGATACCTCGTCATGAAAATGAAAGGCATCTCTATCCCATCCTCCGCCCACACCTCGCAACCTGTATCCTGTCTCCAGGTGACCGTATCTATGTCATCAAAAACTCTCCTCCAGTGCTCTAGTTTGCCCAGCTTATGCTGGACAACTAGGCCTCTATATCCATAGGCGTATGCTGCACCTACGAGCCTATCTCTATCTACCAATGGCCTCGCTACTGGGATGTGCTCCTAGCACCATACCTGTAATAGGGTCACACCCCCTGATAAGCTCTCATACCCGAGGTATACTACCTCATGCAGGCTCCTGTAAAGATGGGCCAACATCGCTGACCCCCACGCAAATCTCTGACCCTGTGTAACCATCTGCTCCAGGACCAGCCCCCATCCTACTGAAAATCCCTTTGACCTGCGATCAGGACAAAGGAATCCCCCAATGAATACTGCCAATACAGATGGCAACGGTGCATAATCCAGATCCAAAAACTCCTGCCAGGGGATCTCATAGCCACAGACACTCTCATCATGAAATATACGGCGCAGTGCCTCTGTGCTACCCTCCTCTGACTGCTCATAAGGTAAAATGGCCCCTACCACAGGAATGCGCAAAATTCGGTAGCAGTCCTTTGGTGTCACGGTCATCCCTCCAGTGGCAAAATGAAAGGTGTTCGTGTCGCTATGCCACCTCTTTGCCAATGCTGTCAAAAGTCCCCGGTTCACAGTAAACCGAGGCATATCCAGAAGCGAGGTCAATCCACATCTCTCTATAATATCCAAATCTGCCTGTGACAGACGTGGTATCAACGTCCATGGTCTCGGGAATCTCTCCCTCGACTGCACAATACCCAATCGCTCCTGTCAACAAAACCAAACATATCCAATATCAGTTTCCACATCAACACAAAGATATCAAAATAAAACTTACATCAAAAACATGAAATAATTTGCTCATCTACAATCAAAGTTCAACATCCTATCATTTCATATCAACTTGTAAAACAACTCAAGTTCTCAAAAACCATATCAAAACTTGTAAAACAACTCAAGTACCACAATCACATAAACTTGTAAAACAACTCAAGTTTCCCACCCATATCAGCTTGTAAAACAACTCAAGTTTCCAACCCATATCGGCTTGTAAAACAACTAAGGCTTCCATACACATTGAACTTAAAACAAACAATGCAAATACATCATATTCTGATCAAAACAACAGCTTGATAATCTATACATAACTTGGAAAATTGCACATCAAAACAAGTTATACAAATACTCATCTTGGATAAATAAATCAAAACATGACAGGCACACAAAAACACAACTTTTCAAATTCGGTCAAAACTGCAAAAAAAATTTCGGATGCGCTAAAACAGACCTTCAATGCGCTAAAACTAACCCCACGTGCTAGGCTGCTTGTCCTACGCGCTAATCTATATGTCCTATGCGCTAGACTATATCTACGCGCTACTCTTTTCTTCCATTGAGCTACCTAATCTGTCCTATGCGCTAACATATCCCTCCTAGGCGCTACCCTTTTAGCCCTATGCGCTAGGTTAGTCCTACGCGCTAAACCCCCTTGCCTATGCGAACCCCGGTAGCTCCTATGCACTAGGTTAGTCCTACGCGCTAAACCCCCTTGCCTATGCGAACCCCGACAGCTCCTATGCGCTAGGTCATACCTACACGCTACCCTGTTTCCCCTACGCGCTACCCAAGCCTTTGCATGCGCTATTTTATCTACACGCGCTAACCTACAGATCCTATGCGCTAACTAACATTTTTGGATGCAACTTCTAAATTTAAATCTAATGCGCTATTCTACACTTCGTATGCGCTACTGTTGACCCTGGACGTGCTAAAACGACATATCCGAACTTTGAAATTCAAAAAATGACTAAAAATGACTAAACAAAATATCAAAAAGGGGTCAAAAATGTTGACTTACTGGTGGTCCACGCGCTACTAGTCTCCGATACCTCCGAACGCGCTTGAAACGGTGTCTGTGATACAGAATAGGCATTCTCTCTCCAGAGCAAATTCTCTTTTCTTCAAAGTCAACAAAGCACAAATGACTTTAAATCAACCTCTTTTCCCCTTTTATAAGAGGAAAATGAAATTAGGGTTATCCAACTGGACCTGTAATATGGTCGCGGTCTCCCCTATACCAAAATAGTTGTAACTTATCAGGAGATGAATCAATCTACACACTTTCTACAAGCACGGAATCCTACACATCATACGAACTTCATCAATTTAAATCAAAAATTTTCCGAAAAATATTGATTCATCTCCCGAGGGGGCATCACCATCAAATCTCGAATCTGGGGCATCAAATCAAAACTGGGGCATGACTTGCAAATCAAAGAGCGACACAACAAAAATTGCATTTGATCATAAAATCACAAAAACGCATCATTTTCTTTGAAATAACATGTGCACACACATCACTTCAAAGAGGGGCAAAATGTAGATGTATAAAAATGACCATATTCCTAAATGAATATTTTATGTTCATTTCCCTATTTGATTAAATCCAATTTAATTAAATTATCCACATTCTTCTATTTTATTAAGTAAATTACTCAATTTATTTAAATAAAATTCACTATACCATTTAATGAGTAAATCATTTTATTCAATTAAATCCCCCTAGCCACTTTTAATTAAATTCAAATTTAATTAAATAGTTATCCTAAATTGAATAAATCTAATTTATTTAATTTCCCCAAATTATAACCAAATTGAATGAAAATCATTTAATTCAATTAAATCCTATTATCCCCCATCCACTTGCAAAATCCCAAACCTCTTCCTAATCCCTTCTAGAATCTTCTAATCGCTTCTAATTAACCTAACCCTCCTCTAAACTTTGTCACATCCCTAAGCAAAGGGAAGTCACTTCTCAAATGGCCCAAAGTCTTGGATAACCATTAAAGGTTTTCAACCTTCAACCACCAAAAACCTTAAAGTCTTTGAAAACCATTGAAGGCTTCCAACCTTCAACCACTTAATCCCCAAAGTCTCCAATAACCATTAATGGTTAATTCAAACCCTCCCACATGGTTAAAACATTTGTTTTGACTCAACCTCTACCCAACCCAAAGGTCTCATCAGGCCATTAATGCTTTGACCATGATTATCTCTTAATCATTTGCACAAAGGTTTATTCTTGGATTAACTCTTAATCCAGTGGGTAATCTTAATTTAGACTTGACCCTTAGCCTTTAGATAACCATGAGGTCTTCTCAGGCCTTTAATGCCTCCAACCTCTTCTTTCAACCCAATCCTATGTGGACATTTGTCATCATATCATTGGTGCCAATTGTGCACATGGATCCCCAACTTTCAAACTTGGCCCTTGATTAAACCATTCAATCTTGACCATCCATTGCCCTGTTTGTGCTATAAATAGAGCTCTCATTCCTCCATTCTTAACAATCATCTTTCAAATTTGAAGCATCACACTTATGCTCAAATACTTTCAAGCTTTCATATCATTTTTATGCTCATCATTTAGCCTCTTTTAAATCATGAATTAGACTAAATATGCATGTTAGAGTACTTCCTTTATCATTTTAGTTCAATCATAGACTAAATATAGTATGCTAGGATAGTATTCATACTAATCTTGTCATCTTATCATTTAGTTTATTACATTTTTAGCATCATACATAGCTTACAACACATCTCATACTAAAATCAATCAAAAGCATCTCTCGTTCTCATATTTGCCATCCCTAAACCATTTTGCTCAGTAATCTGAGAGCAAAAACGTTGGTTTGAGGGACATTGTGAGATAGAGAACCATGAGACCCTCCTTGGGAAGCTGAGTAACACATCGTTACTCCATAGCTTGCATCAAGAAGTCCTGTGTGTGTGTGTGGACTAGTAATTTAATCATATTTTCACATATTTAATTCTATTTGCCCAGTTTTCCACCATACACCAGTAACCAAAGAAATCTTCTATCCTATCGATGTCGGTGTAGAGTCTGTGAAGTGCCTGCAGGTACACCATATGAAGTCAGAACCCAAAATCATGTTGCCATCAATGACAACATAATGAAACCTAACCAATAGAGTGTCAATTGCCAACAATATCCCCCTTTGTCATTGATGGCAACACTCATGTGAAAAATGGTCATGGTTTCATCCTGATTATGCAAAATGCTCCAATACTCCAAAATTCCAAAAACTATAACACCCCCTAATGTATGCAACCCTTCATTTTTTTTCAGATGTATACTACTCCCCTTTTGACATCAGTTCCCAAAAAAAATATGTCAAAGAATAATAGTTGCACACTGAATACCTCAAAAAATGTCTTATCGAAGCTTGACCAATTTCAAGATTTTTGGGTAAGCTTTCTCCAATAACTCCACATAAGTATCCCAGCCGATTATGAATGTGTTGGAGATAGATACAATTCCACTCAATAAATATGCAAGTTATTCATTCATAGTGACTTCTATTGGTGAGTGCTTACCAAACATATCCATGCATTCCTTCTTATGTACACCAAATGAATCCAATCTTGGACTCACCAAACCTCTAAGACTTATGGCTCTCTGAATGATCTTATCTCTTTCCTTTTCAAGAGTAGAAATTTGATTCTCCAAAGTCAAAATTTGTCCACAAATAGATGTTGTTAGTGAAACTAGTCCATCAAAAGAGTTAGCAATATTAGCAATTTTGTCCTGTATCTCTTTTATTTTTTCATCTACTTTTGTTGTAAGAATATCAGTATTGCAACATGCCCTGTATATATTAGTACCTTGTTTCAAATAATTTTCTATCAAAATTAACTTCTCCTCAAGCTTTTTCTTCTCTCTCTCAATGATCTAATCAGAAGTGGTTCTCTTAGCCAAAGTGAATTTTTCAAGTGCTTGCCTGTTAGAGATCTGTTGTAATGATTAAAAATATTTAGAGATGTGTTCTATTATAGCCTTAATCTTTCTAGAAGGGCTTGCTTCATTCTCAATCTTACAATCTAGGACCAATCTATGTAAAATAGTTTTGGAGTGATCTATAATACCCTTGTCTATAGTTCCCTCCATTAGTTTATGAGCAACCATCATCATTAGTTATGTGCGACTCATCTCTGTGATGTTTTTCTTTTCCACTATAGAAGTGTCAATTGTCAATAATGATATGCCAGCAATTGGTTCCTTACCAAATTCCCCTATTTTCTTTGATGATTTGTCCTTTATTACCTCCTCACTTGCACCGGTGGCTTCACCACTTGGTGCAATCTGTGCAACTGTCGGTTCCTCTCTAGGAACAATATCCTCAACCTATACATTAGTATCCGGAGGACAAGTGTCCTCAATGTTAGTATCCTGTACAATGTTCTCAACATTAATTGGTGTCTTTGTATTTGTCTGTACACTTGTGTTAACCAATGGCTCAATTTCCATTATCTTGATATTCTTCAAAATTGAGGGTGGAGTACCCATAAATCCTTTACCTTTCCCTTCAACTAGTGTATCTATAGTATTAGTCTTTGTCTCCAATGAAGTGAAGAATCCTCTATGCTCTCCCAAAAATTTGATCCAACCCTTTTGTGTTTCCTTTATTATCTCATTCATTCTTCCTAACATTAGACTAGTTATTCTATGTTTGTTGTTGAATACCTTCCTATCTGCAACCTCATTTTTCTTCTCCATCTCATTTGGAGTTATAGCAAGACATATAGCTAAAAGTTCTTGTATCTTAATGTGGTTCTCTTCTTGCATTGCAGATAAACTTCTAGCATCTAACATGTTTGTCGTGCCCAAACTTTAGGGCACAAAAACGGAACAACAAATTTTTTTTTACGTCATGAACTCGCAACATATTCTATAATATAATAACTTTATTAAAGTTTTGCCTTATCTAGGATGTAAATAAACTTACTTCTAAGGTTGGGTACATTAACCAACTCGAGCGAGCAACTTGTTTGGTGGAGATTAATTAGCATCACGGATTAGTTAGCTAGCTCGATTACCTAAGACAAGTTGTCGCTAATTAAATCAAGGGATAATTGGTTATCTTAATGTATTAAATCATTCCCAATCCATATAAGGATGATGCTATTAATTGAGTGATGCACATGCGAAATTTATTATACACATCCAACCGATGAGGGTTCAAATTACTACAATGTCATTTGGCCACAAAAACCGACAATAAGCTAAAGCCAATTCTAATTTTCCCTAACCTCTTAATTTGACAATTAAATTAAATTCGGCCCAAACTAGTCACAAAGGCTTAAGGTCCATAAAATTGATTCTACAATTTCTCCTTTTAAATTTTCCTAATGTCCAAATATATTGGGGGAAATCTATTGATTAATTAAATAAATTAATCGATTTAATGTATGGTGTTTCCAACTATGATAACCCCTTCATTTTTAAATCCCTTTAATTTTACTATATTAAAATTTTAATCCCTTAAAGAATAAATGGACATATAATAATTCCATTATTAAAATAACCCCATTATATATATTAAAATCAAAGTTTAAAATCCCAATTTAAATTTCTCATATATATATATATATATATATATATATATATATATATATATATATATATATATATATATATATATATATATATATATATATATATATATATATATATATATATATATAATTCTTAAAATGCTAACCCTAACCCGAAATTGGGTTAGGGTTGCATTTCTATATATTACACTTGTTTTATTATTTTATCATTTTATACCCTAACCCGAAATGGGTTAGGGTTTATAATACCATTTTTTTTTTATTGTTTAGTGGTGTGATTGCAGGTACGGAGGCGGAGCTAGGGCACGATGGAGGGTAGCAAAGTGTGAAGAGGCGGAGGAAGTGGGCAGGGTTTCCGGGCACCACTATGCATATATATATATATACGGTGCACAATGTCTTATATGAATATGTAAATATTTTTTTTTCTACAGGCATCCATAGAGTATGTTTTTAGATGCAGAATATATATATATATATGATTAAGAAGTTTATTCTGCATTATATTTTAAACACAGCAGTATATAGTCTTTTATATATTCTATAATAGGGATGCACAAGTTCAGAATATATCTCTTCTTTTGTTGTTGCAGGGGTATGCACATATAGCAGTTTATATATATATTTATATATATATAGGTATAAATTTTTCAATATATATACTTATATATTTATAGATATATATAAATAAATGTTGAAATAATAGGGCTGAAAACCCTTATATTGTTTGAGATTTTAACCCTTAAATATTCTGTTCTTAGGCCTCTAACAGCATTAAAAATAGGTCTTATTTTTCTTCCTTTTTTTTAGCAGTCATACATCCTACTTTCTACAGCAATAAAAATACTAGTTCTTTTTTTTTTTAACAGTCATAAAATAACAGAAATCTAAACTATGCAAGTAAATGATGAAACCTAATGCTTTTTTTTTCTTTTCTTCAATACTGCAGTAAATAAACAAGTGAATAGACCAGATTTAGATGTAGTCTACAGCAACTCAATAGACATCAAAATATAAATAACAAAATTACATTGTTTTCCAGAATGATAAGTTACAATAGCCCATATATAAAAATGGGTGAATAATCTAAACAGTCTTCTCTTTCTTAATCTTTACACAGAAAATAAAGAATACATTTATCTAAACAGAAAAAGAATCAATTTAAGCCCTATATTTACATATACGTTTTCTTTCCTTTTTTTTTTTGCTACAAATCATAAAGTTACATTTCCTTTCTTTGCTTTTCTGCATTTAAATAAAAATCTGAGTCTGAAACATCTGCAACCAAACAAACTGCAACTCCTAGTCTTTTTCCCAAGCCACCTGCATGTAAGATTTAGGACTGTGACCATGGGATGCTCACCTCCTAGCCTAGGCTTACCAGAAGCCACCCCCAAGCTAGGAGAATCAACACCTAGACAGAGTTACAACCAAGCAATACAACACAACAATAGGGCAAGTACTCAAACATACACCTTCCCATCCCAAGCTACACTTTCACCACATTTTGTGGTGATCAATCTACGGGTGGAAGTGGACCAAGTACCATTGGGGAGATTGCAGCCAAAATAAAACCCAAGCCACCTCATGGCAACACAAAATACACAACAGTTTCATCCCACACACCTTATGCCCCCCAAAGGCTCAAAGCCATATTCTCTCCCCTTATGACCCCCAAATCCATACACAAGGCTATGCAGCAAGGGTCACAAAGGACACCCTTGAGATCACTCTCCTTAAGGAGAGCCTCTCACCCAAGGCTTTCATGCTTCTTCCACCCCAAGATCATCCTACTCCCCCAAGAGTAGGAGATCTTGGACACTCCCAAAGCAAGAACACATAAACGAAAAAAACATAAAAATGAAACTTACATTTCTCTTTTTCTTTCTACAACAATCTACATATACACAACTCTTTTCACAAGCATTTCTTTCAAAAGAAGGAACAACATAAACAACATAAACAAAGAGAATACAACCAACCTTAATCTTCCAATAGGTATGTTAGACTTAGTTGGAGATGAGCTGCCCAATCCACACAACTTTCTGCAATTCCTTGGCCCCCAAATTCCTCTATTCCTAAAACTGGTTTTTCCTCCAAAGTTTTTCCCAAAAATCTCCAAGGATGGAGAGTGGGTGATTAACCCACTAAGCTTCCATTCTTAGCCTAAGAAGGCCTCTCTCACTCCTTCCAACCTCTTGGATAGAGTGAGGGATCCCCCATTGGATTGGTCTTCCCTAGGTCTTACACACTCCCTAACCTAGGTGTCTAGAGAAGGGAAATAGAATGGGGAAGAGGGATTACTATCTTCAAGAAGGTTATCCTACCAAGGATGGCACTCCTATAGATGGAATTCGTCCATCTTGGGAAAACCGCTTTTTTGGGTGGTTAAACAAGTCCTAAGGGAAAGACACATGGCCAATTTTGGCCTTCACCCATAGGTACCCCATGAGGCCTAATAGAAAAGCTCTAAAATTGACTCTAGGAGTTGATTTGACCTTCAGAAAGTCCACCTGAAGTTAACCTACGGGTCAACTCTGAGTTGACCTTCCTTGTGGCTCACTAACCTAGATTTCTTGGTTCCTTCAAGGATAATTAGGAGATATAACAATTAACAAAAATAAAACTCTCAAAAAGGTGACATGACAAATTGCCAACACAACATACTACATAGGTGTCAAGTGACACTACAAAATAATTCCACATCACATTACACACATGGCAATTGTCCCTTAAACAATTTAAACAATCCAATAAATACAATTTACACTCATGCAACATTTTACATTTACGAATAAAATATAGTACATACGGGGTGTAGTCTCTCCAAATAGACAACCCCTGGTTTTACTAACGCACATTGGCCTAGGCTTGATTCTCCATAATATTTCCATGGTCACATGGATAATTTCCTGCACATCTCAATTAAAACATTAGTACTTCCCAATAGCCTCATATAATATACAACACATAATCAGAATACAATACATTCATTCTGCAAAGACTTGTCATTATAAAATACGATTTATCACAATTCAAAGCAATGTATTATAATCCTCAAAATTTGATCCATCTACATGATATGCAAACATATTATAACAAATCCTAAAATTCAGATAGTAACCTGCATCATCACAATATTACGCCAATCTAGAATCATATAATATTCTATAATCCACAAGGCATAGAAATGAAGCATCCATATATATCAATGTTACCAAAATTGTGGGACCATGTAAAGTTCTCTATCCATAGTGTGTGAGAACTAGCATCCAAAATAGTTCCAAAATGAAAATAGCTAAAGAGATAGGATGGGTCGGGGTAGGGCCTCACACCCTCCCCCTCTAGGCATGAACGTCCTCGTGGAGTTCATCAAATTGATGAGGGTACTGTGATCTCATATGTGCTGCATCCTCCCATGAAGCTGTAACCTCATCATAGCAATCCCACTGGACCCTAACCTGGTCCAGCTCTCGACCTCGAAGGGCCAACGTCCGGCAAGCCAAAATGCGAATGGGCTCCAAGGCTAGCTGCCCATTCGACTCCACCTGGAAGGCATCCCAATCTAAAATATGAGACTCATCATAGATATATTTTCTCAAAACTGACACATGAAATACATCGTGGATGCATGACAGGCTAGGTGGCAAAGCTAGGTGATAAGCAACTGGTCCTATCCTCTCAAGGATCTTGAAAGGTCTGACAAAGTGAGGTACAAGCTTAGAACCCTTTCCATAGCGGATCGGACTCTTATGCGGTCGCACTCTCAGGAAAACTCTGTCCCCAACCATGTAACTCCGGTCTATCCTCTTTGCATCTGCATATTTCTTCTGCCTATCCTGTGCCTCTCTAAAGCGCTATCTAATCAAGATTACCTACTGCTCCATATCACAGACCATCTCAGGGCCTATGGCCACTCTATCCTCAATACGGTCCCAACTCAAAGGTGTCCTGCATGGTCTGTCGTACAAAGCCTGAAAAGGTGGCATCCCCAAAGAAGTGTGATGCCCATTATTATAAGCAAATTCTACTAAATGCAGGTACTCCTCCCATCGGGTCTGATGATCCATGACGTACATGCGGAGAATATCATCTAACACCTGGTTAACCCACTCTGTCTATCCATCTGTCTCTAGATGATAGGCTGTGCTGAAGTTGAGCTTGGTGCCCAATGCTGCCTGTAATGCCTTCCAAAAGGAAGAAGTAAAGAGAGAATCCCTATCAGAAATAATCTTGCGTGGGACACCATGAAGCCTAACAATGTCTCGCAAGAACACCTGTGCCACTGCTGGAGCCGTGAAGGTAGTCCGGACTAGTGAGAAGTGGGCTACTTTGGTCAATTTGTCAACTGTCACCAAGATAGCATCATGGCGACGAGATGACATAGGAAGACCAATGATGAAGTCCATGGATATAGTATCCCACTTCCACTCTGGTATAGCATGGGAATGGAGTAACCCACCTGGATGGCGATGCTCCGCCTTGACTCTCTAACACTCAAGGCATCGGGCTACTAACTCGGCGCTAAGCTGCCGCATTCCTGGCCAATGATACAACTGCCTCAAGTCAGCATGCATCTTCTTAACCCCGGGATGTGCTGCATAAGGAGCTCTATGAGCCTCCATGATAATGAAATCTCGCAAACCCCCAGGAGAGGGTACATAGATGCGCCCTCTATGGCGTAATAAACCATCAGAATCCAAAGAGTAGTCCACAAACTTCCCTTCCAGGGTCTCCTGATTACGAATCCTTTGACAAACCTCTAGATACCAATCATCCTCTGGCAATCGCTGCAAAATACAGTCTCTCAAATCTGTGCTCATGGATATGGTGTAAACCTCATGCCGTCTCCTACTTAGGGCATCTGCGACCACATTCTCCTTTCCTTTGATGTAGTGAACATCAAAATCATACTCACAAAGGAACTCCATCCATCTCCTCTGACGTGCATTAAGGTTAGGCTGGGTGAAGATGTACTACAAACTCTGATGGTCTGAATGAAGCTCGAAATGATGGCCTAAGAGGAAATGTCTCCACTTCACAAGTGCATGAACAACTGTTGCAAGCTCTAGGTCATGCGTAGGGTAGTTAAGCTCATGAGTCTTAAGTTTCCTAGACTCGTATGCTATAACCCTACCCTCCTGCATAAGAACTACTCCCAATCCATCTAAGGAAGCATCTATGCATACCATGAAGTCAGCCGTGGGGTCTAACACAATAAGAATAGGTGCACTAGTAAGTGCTCTTTTTAGATCCTGAAAATCCCTCTCACACTTTTCTGTCCACTCAAATTTCTTCCCCTTTCACTGGAGGGATGTGATGGGGTGTGCAACTCTAGAAAATCCCTCCACAAAATGTCTATAGTATCCTGCTAAACCCATGAAGCTCCTGACCTCTGTCACACTGGTAGGCGCCAGCCAATCCATGATGGCTCTAATCTTTGATGGGTCAACTGAGATCCCATCACCGGATATAACATGCCCTAGGTATTTGACCTCTGATCTAAAGAAAGCACACTTCGACAAACTGCCGAACAACTGGTTGTCCCTCAAACACTACAAAACCTGCCTCAAATGCTCCTCATGCTCCTGCTCATTTTGGGAATAGATCAATATGTCATCGAGGAACACTATCACAAATCAGTCGAGGAAGGTACGGAATACCCCATTCATGAGACTCATGAATACAGCTAGAGCATTCGTAAGACCGAATGGGACCACAGTGAACTAATAGTGGCCATATCTGGTGCGAAACGCGGTCTTGTGGATATCACTTTCCACAATCCTCAACTAATGGTATCCTGACTTCAGGTCTATTTTGGAAAACACTTTGCCACCCTGAAGCTGATCAAACAAGTCATCAATCCTCGGAAAGGGATAGCGGTTCTTGATGGTTACTTTATTCAGTTGCCTGTAATCCATGCACAACTGAAGGGATCCATCTTTCTTCTTCACGAAGATGACTGGTGTGCCCCAAGGGGAGACACTAGGATGGATGTGACCCTTCTCTAAGAGTTCCTCTAGCTGCATCTTGAGCTCATTAAGGTCATGAGTGGTCATCCTATAAGGTGCTCTCGAAACTGGCTCAGCTCCTAGTACCAAATCTATGTGGAAGTCAATCTCCCTGCTGGGCGGCATACCGGGTAGCTCATCAGGAAACACATCTGCAAATGCCTCAAGGATGGGATGATCATCTATGGAAGGCTCTTTCTCATTTTCTTCCTCTCAGTCACTAATTGTGATAGCAAACAACTGGCATCCCTTCCGCATGCTCCGCTTAAGCTGCATAGCGGATACCATACGAAGAGACATGGGTCTCTGAATCCCAGTGATTACTATGGGAGCACCATGATCATCCTCACACTCGACCTTTTTCAAGTGACAATCCATCTTAGCTTTGTGGGCGTAAAGCCAATCCATGCCAAGTATGACGCCATAAGATCTGAGTGGTGTAACTCTAAGGTCTACTAAGGTGGTGGTATTACCAATCTGGAGCGGACATCCCCTAACCTCTAAATCCACTGACACTCTAGCCCCTGAAGCTAACTCCACTTCCCAGCTGACACTTTGCCTTACTGCCACTAGCCCACAACGCTCCACAACCAATGGAGATATAAAGGAGTCAGTCGCTCTTGAGTCAAATAATATAGAAATACTACTACCTCTGACCTTACCTGCAGCCTCGATGACTGTGGCTTGGTGCTCTGCCTGGCGGTTGTCAACTGCTGCGAAGACTCTATGGGACTTGCCCATGTCCCCAACTGTAGGCTCTGATGTTGCCATCCTCTGATTCCCTATCATCTATCCCTGTGGACACTCTCTCGCCATGTGCCCCATGGCTCCACACGTGAAGCAAGCACCGCATGCCTGAAACTATGCACCCTGAGGCCTAGAAAAAGGATGCCCACCTGTCTGGCTAGAACCACTGTACCCACCCCTGGAGGACTGCTAAGCCCATGCCGGGGGTGTGTATGTACCCTATGCTCTCTGGTCATGCCTAGGACCCTGTGACTGCCACTGCTTGGGCTTGGAGCCCTGTTGTCCCTGAGGTGGCCTCTGTCTCTGACTCTGCTGTGACTGCTGTGGAGGAGGGGGTTTATAGGACCCCGAAACATTTCTGTGGTTACCTTTCCAATGGGGTTTCTGAAACCCGAAAGGCTGGGGAGCTGGGTTTCGGTTCTGGAATCGATCCCTCGTGTCCTGTGGTCTGATCTGAATCTCCTCGGCTATAAGGGCCTTCTCTATGGCAACCTGAAGGCTCCCTGGAGCGGCCATCCTCACTGGTCCTGCTATCACAGCATTAAGTCCCCTAACAAATCGGTTGACAAGCAGCTTCTCGTCCTTCAGGTAATCTACATAAGGTAGTAGCTCAATAAACTTACTCTCGTACTGGGTCACTGAGAGACCCTTCTGCTGGAGGTCATGGAACTCATCGATCCTACGCTGCCTGAAGTGCTCTGACAAGTACCTCTCTCTGAACCTCTCTGTGAAGATTTCCCATGTGATGGTATCTGCAGTGAGTCCGCACTTGAATTCCTCTTGCTTCCATCATGTGGAGGCTGTCGATCTCAGAAGGTGGACTGCAACTCATGCCTTCAAATTGCTTTCATAAGATCGCAATGCGAAGCACCGATCTAGGCTCAAAAGCCATGCCTCAGCCTCTACTCCGTCAGTAGTTCCTCTGAAAGATGGTGGCTGGAGGCATAAAACCTCTCTAATCAGGTCTCCTGGTTCCTGACGTGCTCTCTCAAGGTACACAGGTGCTGCTACTGGAGGGGGTTCGGGCAGGTGAATGGACTCTGGCTCATGCTCTGCCTCACCCTCTATGGAATTAGGAGGTGGACTCCTACTCCGTTCCCTATCAACTGATCTATGACTCCCTGAGTTCTGATTATCTGCATGACGGTCCACTGCTGGAAGCCTGTCTTGCATTATCCCAATCAAGTTCTGAAGAGCTAGCAAGATGTCTTGGTTAGGGTCAACCGGTGGTTCGGGAGGTGCTTCTGGGTTCCCTTTTGGAACCGGTTCCTCCCTAGCAACATCCTCGCATGCCATACATGTATGCCTAGGACCCCTTCCACGCTTGCAAGCTTGTCGCGTAGTCGAAGGCATCCTAATGAGAAAACAAAAACAAAATAAATAAACAATTAATTAAATAATTTAATTTTCATATATTTATATATATTTTTTTTTTTGACAAAAAATATTTGATTAATTTAGATAATTAAAGTGAAACGTAATGGAGAAAGGTTCCTAGTGTCGGAAACCTTGCTCTGATACCAAAATGTCGTGCCCAAACTGTAGGGCACAAAAATGGAACAACAAATTTTTTTTGATGTCATGAACTCGCAACATATTCTATAATATAATAACTTTATTAAAGTTTTGCCTTATCTAGGATGTAAATAAACTTACTTCTAAGGTTGGGTACATTAACCAACTCGAGCGAGCGACTTGTTTGGTGGAGATTAATTAGCATCGCGGATTAGTTAGCTAGCTCGATTACCTAAGACAAGTTGTCGCTAATTAAATCAAGGGATAATTGGTTATCTTAATGTATTAAATCATTCCCAATCCATATAAGGATGATGCTATTAATTGAGTGATGCACATGCGAAATTTATTATACACATCCAACCGATGAGGGTTCAAATTACTACAATGTCATTTGGCCACAAAAACCGACAATAAGCTAAAGACAATTCTAATTTTCCCTAACCTCTTAATTTGACGATTAAATTAAATTTGGCCCAAACTAGTCACAAAGGCTTAAAGTCCATAAAATTGATTCTACAATTTCTCTTTTTAAATTTTCCTAATGTCCAAATATATTGGGAGAAATCTATTGATTAATTAAATAAATTAATCGATTTAATGTATGGTGTTTCCAACTATGATAACCCCTTCATTTTTAAATCCCTTTAATTTTACTATATTAAAATTTTAATCCCTTAAAGAATAAATGGACATATAATAATTCCATTATTAAAATAACTCCATTATATATATTAAAATCAAAGTTTAAAATCCCAGTTTAAATTTCTCATATATATATATATATATAATTCTTAAAATGCTAACCCTAACCCGAAATTGGGTTAGGGTTGCATTTCTATATATTACACTTGTTTTATTATTTTATCATTTTATACCCTAACCCGAAATGGGTTAGGGTTTATAATACCATTTTTTTTTTATTGTTTAGTGGTGTGATTATAGGTATGGAGGCGGAGCTAGGGCACGATGGAGGGTTGCAAAGTGTGAAGAGGTGGAGGAAGTGGGGAGGGTTTCCGGGCACCGCTATGCATACACACAGTAGCGACAGTGCCACCCACTGTGTGTACACACAGGGGCGGATGACATAGCCGCCGCCCACTGTGTATACACACAGTGGTGGGCGCTGCTCACTGTGCGTAGCATAGTGGCGGCCGCGGCCGCTCCACTGTGTTACACATAGTGCGGTGCCCTTCGGCGCCACCCACTATGTGTAGCACAGTGGCTTGGCCATGGCCGTCCACTGTGTTACACACAGTGGCCCGCGTTTTCCCCATTTCCTTTTTTTTTTTAAACATTTTAGTATTTTGTGGGTTTTAAAATATTATATGATGTGTTTTCTTTTTTTTTGAATATCAAATATATATATATATATATATATATACATATATATATATATATATATACATATATATATATATATACATATATATATATATATATACATATATATATATATATATACATATATATATATATATACATATATATATATATATACATATATATATATATATACATATATATATATATATATATATATATATATATATATATATATATATACGGTGCACAATGTCTTATATGAATATGTAAATATTTTTTTTTCTATAGGCATCCACAGGGTATGTTTTTAGATGCAGAATATATATATATATATATATATATATATATATATATATAGGATTAAGAAGTTTATTCTGCATTATATTTTAAACACAGCAGTATATAGTCTTTTATATATTCTGTAATAGGGATGCACAAGTTCAGAATATATCTCTTCTTTTGTTGTTGCAGGGGTATGCACATATAGCAGTTTATATATATATTTATATATATATAGATATATATTTTTCAATATATATACTTATATATTTATAGATATATATAAATAAATGTTGAAATAATAGGGCTGAAAACCCTTTTATTGTTTGAGATTTTAACCCTTAAACATTATGTTCTTAGGCCTCTAACAGCATTAAAAATAGGTCTTATTTTTCTTCCTTTTTTTAAGCAGTCATACATCCTACTTTCTACAGCAATAAAAATACTACTTCTTTTTTTTTTTAACAGTCATAAAATAACAAAAATCTAAACTATGCAAGTAAATGATGAAACCTAATGCATTTTTTTTTCTTTTCTTTAATACTGCAGTAAATAAACAAGTGAACAGATCAGATTTAGATGTAGTCTACATCAACTCAATAGACATCAAAATATAAATAACAAAATTACATTGTTTTCCAGAATGATAAGTTACAACAGCCCATATATAAAAATGGGTGAATAATCTAAACAGTCTTCTCTTTCTTAATCTTTACACAAAAAATAAAGAATACATTTATCTAAACAGAAAAAGAATCAATTTAAGCCCTATATTTACATATACATTTTCTTTCCTTTTTTTTTTTTGCTACAAATCATAAAGTTACATTTCCTTTCTTTGCTTTTCTGCATTTAAATAAAAATCTGAGTCTGAAACATCTGCAACCAAACAAACTACAACTCCTAGTCTTTTTCCCAAGCCACCTGCATGTAAGATTTAGGACTGTGACCATGGGATGCTCACCTCCCAGCCTAGGCTTACCAGAAGCCACCCCCAAGCTAGGAGAATCAAGACCTAGATGGGGTTACATCCAAGCAATACAACACAACAATAGGGCAAGTACTCAAACATACACCTTCCCATCCCAAGCTACACTTTCACCACATTTTGTGGTGATCAATCTATGGGTGGAAGTGGACCAAGTACCATTGGGGAGACTGCAGCCAAAATACAACCCAAGCCACCTCATGGCAACACAAAATACACAACAGTTTCATCCCACACACCTTATGCCCCCCAAAGGCTCAAAGCCATATTCTCTCCCCTTATGACCCCCAAATGCATACACAAGGCTATGCAGCAAGGGTCACAAAGGAGACCCTTGAGATCACTCTCCTTAAGGAGAGCCTCTCACCCAAGGCTGTCATGCTTCTTCCACCCCAAGATCATCCTACTCCCCCAAGAGTAGGAGATCTTGGACACTCCCAAAGCAAGAACACATAAACAAAAAAAACATGAAAATGAAACTTACATATCTCTTTTTCTTTCTACAACAATCTACATATACACAACTCTTTTCACAAGCATTTCTTTCAAAAGAAGGAACAACTTAAACAACATAAACAAAGAGAATACAACCAACCTTAATCTGCCAATAGGTATGTTAGACTTAGTTGGAGATGAGCTGCCCAATCCACACAACTTTCTGCAATTCCTTGGCCCCCAAATTCCTCTATTCCTAAAACTGGTTTTTCCTCCAAAGTTTTTTCCAAAAATCTCCAAGGATGGAGAGTGGGTGATTAACCCACTAAGCTTCCATTCTTAGCCTAAGAAGGCCTCTCTCACTCCTTCCAACCTCTTGGATAGAGTGAGGGATCCCCCATTGGATTGGTCTTCCCTAGGTCTTACACACTCCCTAACCTAGGTGTCTAGAGAAGGGAAATAGAATGGGGAAGAGGGATTACTATCTTGAAGAAGGTTATCCTACCAAGGATGGCACTCCTATAGATGGAATTCGTCCATCTTGGGAAAACCACTTTTTTGGGTGGTTAAACAAGTCTTAAGGGAAAGACACATGGCCAATTTTGGCCTTCACCCATAGGTACCCCATGAGGCCTAATAGAAAAGCTCTAAAATTGACTCTAGGAGTTGATTTGACCTTCAGAAAGTCCACCTGAAGTTAACCTACGGGTCAACTCTGAGTTGACCTTCCTTGTGGCTCACTAACCTAGATTTCTTGGTTCCTTCAAGGATAATTAGGAGATATAACAATTAACAGAAATAAAACTCTCAAAAAGGTGACATGACAAATTGCCAACACAACATACTACATAGGTGTCAAGTGACACTACAAAATAATTCCACATCACATTACACACATGGCAATTGTCCCTTAAACAATTTAAACAATCCAATAAATACAATTTACACTCATGCAACATTTTACATTTACGAATAAAATACAGTACATACGGGGTGTAGTCTCTCCAAATAGACAACCCCTGGTTTTACTAACGCACATTGGCCTAGGCTTGATTCTCCATAATATTTCCATGGTCACATGGATAATTTCCTGCACATCTCAATTAAAACATTAGTACTTCCCAATAGCCTCATATAATATACAACACATAATCAGAATACAATACATTCATTCTGCAAAGACTTGTCATTATAAAATACGATTTATCACAATTCAAAGCAATTTATTATAATCCTCAAAATTTGATCCATCTACATGATATGCAAACATATTATAACAAATCCTAAAATTTAGATAGTAACCTGCATCATCACAATATTACCCTAATTTAGAATCATATAATATTCTATAATCCACAAGGCATAGAAATGAAGCATCCATATATATCAATGTTACCAAAATTGTGGGACCATGTAAAGTTCTCTATCCTTAGTGTGTCAAAACTAGCATCCAAAATAGTTCCAAAATGAAAATAGCTAAAGAGATAGGATGGGTCGGGGTAGGGCCTCACAATGTTGTATAGCTTTGTTGGTATTGGATTTTCTATTTTAATTAATGCTTTCTTATAGATATCTAAATATAGAAGAATTGGTTCCTCTATCTCTCTTAGTTCATCATCTTCAAATGTATCATAATAAGACTTAACATTATTCAGCATCCCATCCTTAGTAATTTCATCAATAATTTCAGCACAAATATTAGGCGGAATAATTGTTACATTATTAGTCTCAAGTGCCAAATCAATGTCACTCTTCTTCCTTCTTCTGGCAGTACTAGATGAAGCTGATGGTATAGCCTTGGGTGCCTTCTTCTATGTCGGTAATTTGATGGTGACCTTCCTAACTAGTTGTTTCTTCGCTTCCACTTTAGGTCCTTCTGGTTTCTTCTTCACAACCCTTTTGAATGCTAATGGTGTGTCATCTTCAGGTTTAGAAAATGTAGTCAAAAGTTCAATATGAACTACCAGATCCTTCCTCTTTTTACCTTTCTTCAAGACAACATCAATAAGTGCCTTAATGTCCTTTATATGACAATGAATATAGGCCCTAACATCTTCCACATATACCACTCCCTCTGGAACACAAGAAAACGCTCCAACTGAGTCCTCCTTAGTAGCCACATATGGATACCATTTGAAAATTGGCCTAGGGTGGTCATTAAATTCTACTACTGTTGGATTTGCAATGAAAATAGGAGAAAAAGATGATCTTGATTCCATGATTCAATGAAAATACCTTTAGAACGATGTCGGTGAAAACCTCTAACAAATCCTTCTAGATGCCAGTGAGATTGCTCAAGAAGAAATCTGATCGCCTCTGAATAGCTTCTAATTGCACCAAGTCACTCTGAGTCACTTTGAATGGTGGGTGAATAAAAATGAAGTGTAATCAACCTTTTATCGATCAAGAAAAACCTAATTTTTGTTAACATAAATGACTACCGGTGAATGATACTAGATCTCACTCTGAATATATCAACAATGGAGAATCCACTCCAATATCTAGAACATCTTCTAGAATATCCTCAAGGGGCATATACATTATCTTCCATGAAATTTTCCTACCCCTAAGGCATCTGCCTTAGTTACCAGATGAGCTCACTACCGGTGCAGTAGCAGCCTCTTCTGTCAGATAGGTAACTGGGACATTTCTATCTGATGATTTCTCTTCAGTCTTTCTAACCCATCTCTGAGTATGATCTTGCCAAATTTCACTAACCTTCTCTTTGCCTTTATCATTTGATCCTCCCTTGCAAACAAGTGGATTTCTGCTTCTATATAACTTAGCAATATGTCTAATTTCATTTCATGCATAACATGTAACATTGTTCTTTTGAATCACCTTGCTAAAACTAGTGAAATTGCTTGACCTACACTAATTATCCATATGTCCAAATTTTCCACAAGCATAGCATTATACATTAATTTTGCAATCTTTTGTCTTATGACCAATTTTATTACATTTAGAACATTTACTAGGAGTAGAAGCAGGGTTCTGATTTGTTTTGTTTCTACATTGCCTAGCCATGTGACAAAATCTATTGAAAACAAAACATATACCATGGAATTTATAAGCATTGAATTGCCTTACCAGTGCCTTATGGTTTTGATCTTCATTAGCAGTACCAGAACTCTATCCTTGCTCAAATCCAAGTCCATTAGAATCTCCAATTTACCTCTATCTCTTTAGTAAATCATCTAGCTATGTTGAGCTAATCTTGAATTTTTCTTTGTACTCACTTGCAACAATTAAATCATCTCTTAGCAGTGTCATTTGTCTCTCAAGCTCTTGCTCATTGCTCCAGGATTGTACCAAATTAGACCTTAATATCTCATTTTCATGAGTCAACCTACCACATTCTTCAAATTTGTTCTTTAGGGATACAACAATATTTTCTTCCTTTTTCTTTTTGTCCTCAATATCCTTAGACATCCTCATAGTCATAGTTTGCATTTCATTCTTCATAACCATGTTTTCCTGACTCAATTTATGACATTGTTCCTTAAGTGCATTTTTCTCTTCATCATCCTAATTTTGCAAAAGTTCCTTTCTCATAGCTTGAACAGATGATAGTCTCTCTTGTAGGACAAGAATAAATTCTTTAGCAGAATTCAACTCATCTTGTAGCTTTAAGTTCTTCAATATTTCAGCATCATAATCTTCAAGTGCCATTCAAGCTGCTTCTCCAAAGCCATATTCAATGATTCAGTTTTAGGATCTTCCTCAAGCTGTTAAACTTTCTCTGAGGCACAAGGGTCTAATACCAATTGTTGGAAACCAATAACACTAAGAAGGGGGGGTGAATCACTGTAATACCAAAATATAAGATTTTAGCCTTAACAAAACATTTATACACCAACTGGTAAACCGGTATAAACAAAATTGAAAGAAGTAATGCAACCAATAAGCCAAACACAAAAATGATAACCATAACACACAAATTTGTACATGGAAAACCTCAAAGAGGAAAAACCAAGGTGGCATTTGTGATCCACAATATCAAGTCACTGGCCATATGAAGAGATATTACAATATATGATGGACCTGGACTTGCAGGAAGGCTAACAACCTAGATCATAGTGCTCATCACAATAGGAGCCTCAATCATTACAAAATAATCTACACAACAATCCAAAGAAGTGTGAACTACTTAGTATAGCATCTCCTATGCCAGAATACAATTCTGGTTTAAGCTCTGTCTATTTCAGTTAAAACCCTAAACCTCAGTTCTAGAATAACCCTTACAATGAATTCCTCACATGCATAGTCTCTCTGATATATTTCACATTACATCACATCCATAACCATATCCATCTATGCTTCTACTTCTTACAAAAGGATCTAATCAATCTCCCCTATATACCCTATACAAATTTATTCCTTATGTCGACTTACAAGGATATATAAAATATCATATTTACATGTCGGCCATATAATATAAATGAATAAGTATTAAAAAAAGTTTGTCGATGTCGGATCCAAGATGTGTCGGCCTCCAATACTGATGAAATTTACCATACCATGTCGCCCTGCATTGCCGATAACCAAAGAAATCTTCTATCCTTCCGGTGTCAATGCTGGTGCTGGTGCTGGTGTAAATTCTGTGAAGTGCCTATCAGTACACCATATGACACTGGAACCCAAAATCATGTTGCCATCAATGATAATATAATGAAACCTAACCAGTAGTGTGTCAATTGCCAACATATGTATATGTATATTGCAATTGATACAATTCACAACTCATTCTTGTGCCCTTACTTTAACATGTCCCATAGTAGTTCTTCTATTGGCATTTTGAGTTTGTTGGTATTTTGCATCAATATTGTATTAATGATATGTTGTCATTGATGTCAATTGAACTGGTAAATGTTATTCATGTTATTCCTAATATTGTTGATTTTGATATTGGCTAGTAACTGGTAAGAAGAGATTTATGGAACATGTTGTAAACCGGTGAACCTTTATAAAGTGTTAAACCTTTCTATGTAATGTAACCGGTAAAACCCTATCAACTGTTAAACCCTAACTGACCAAGTGTGATGGTTTATTATCTGATAAGTAGTAATGATGGAGACACGTGTGATCATTTGATTAAGGAGATATTCAAATTGTTTTGGCATGTTTGTTCTTGTCTAGGGAAGGAGCAAAGTGGATTGGATCTAATGCACAATGTGTGATGAGTTACAAATTCCAATAGAGTGATGATCATGGAGTGGTTGAAATTGACTTGAATAATGTGAAGAGATTGTCATGATTTCTAATGGTCAATATTGTACCGACTTGTTTGTAATCTCGATGATGAGAATTAGGTTTTTGTTGTGTTACTGACCTAATTGATTTCTATTTAAGGTCGATGAAGTTGTTTGTTAAGGTTGTTAGCAAGGTTGGTAGAAAACCCATTGGGTGTGTTGTTGCCAAACCGGTGGATGGATTTGTAGTTTGAGTAAAGGAAGACTGAAGGTTATAGAAGGATCTGATCAAGCAAATATAGTCTTATTCAGACAAATCAAGAAAACCTATTGTTTTCTAACAATTACAATAGAAGTTAAATCTCTTAACCGGGTAAGCTCTGACAAGCTTGGTTACTCATAAATCCTCTAACAAGGTGGTCCATTAGCTTGGATTGTTAAATCCTCTAGTGAGGTTACTCCTAATAGGGTATTGTGCATCTAACAAGGCATATTTGTAAATCCCTTAACCGGGTCATTCCTAACCAAAATTAGTTCTTAACAGGACTTATTGTAAAGCTCTAACAGGCTTTGGCTCCTAACAGGGAAAACTTCGAAAGAGTTTAGATAGCTATCCTTGTGAGTCTCATCTCACCATGATTTTTACCTATTTGGGTTTTCCACATATAAATATTTGTGTCAAGTGGTGAATTCTTTTGTGGTTGTGATCTTATTTGTTGATTTGGTTAATCTTTGATAAGGCATGTTAAGTAGAAGCATTGAGAGATGATTATGTTGAATTATGGTTAAGCATTGTTGATACTCACAAGATTGAAGTTATTTACCGTTAAAGTTGTCATAACAGTTAAACTAGTTAATGTCAAGTATTCTTATGAATATTGATCTTGACTGAGATATGTTTACTTTGTTTGACTAAGTTTGAGTTTGGGAACTTTGTATCATTTTTTTAGTATACTGATTCACCCCCCCTCTTAATATTCTACCGGATACTTATTCTTTCATCATACCATCAATTGGTATCAGATCATCTCAAGTCCTCTTAATCTAAAAGCCTAATAGCTTGAGGAAAAGATCTTGTAGATCATGATGAAGAAAGAAGGTCTGAAGTTCAACAAAGATAACTATAGAATATAGAGTGATAGAATGAATATTTACATTAAGAGTCTTGGTAGTAAGTATTGGGAGCATATAGAACATAAGTATACTACACCTACTAGAACCTTGACTGATGATCATAAGAAAGAACAACAAGAAAATCACCAGGCACTAGAAACTATTATCAGTTCCCTGTCTGATGTTGAATATGTAGATGTTCATGGTCTTGAAATTGAATATGAAGTATGGAAGAAACTGGAAGAGATTGATAGTGGTGATGAACATGTTAAGATTGCCAAAGAGGAGAGTTTAAGAGGCAAGTTTGATGACATGAGAATGTTTGAAGGTGAGAATATCCAGCAATATGGTCAAAGGATTAAAGACATAGTTGGTGAGATAAAGAGTGTAGGAGGGAAAGTGGAAGATGCCATAGTAATTAGTAAGGTACTGAGAACCCTGCTACCAGTCTATGCTATCTGATTTGCAACTATTCAGGAGCAGAAATCCATTGATAAGATAAAGGCAAGTCTTGACTCTATTATTGGAAAACTTACTACTTTTGAACTACCATCATATGATGGTAGTGTACACAGACTAGAATCTGCATTTAGAGCTTCTGTCTCCAATCCATATGTGAGAATAAGTAAAGATACTAGCCATAACTATGAATCTAGATCCAGCAGAGATGCTGAAGATGAAGACAACTTAGTGGAACTTGAAGCATCATTGGCAAAATGACTACCTAGAGGCACTGGTAAATATAGATGTAAGCTACCTTTAAAATGTTTTGCATGCAACAAGATTGATCATATAGCAGAAAATTGCCCTAATGGTGAAAATGAATACAAGAGAGACAAATTTAAGAAATATAAGCATAAAGGCAAGAGAGATTGTCTTGTAGCTATTGATAGTGGTGTTACTAATGAAGTCACTGATGATGATTCTAGTGAAGTTATTGTGTTTGTAGTAATTAAGGAAAAAATATTAGGTCAAAAGGCACTAGTATCCATAATGGATAACTTTGATGATTGGATCATTGATAGTAGTTGTTCACATCACATGACCAGTGATTAGAGCAAATTTCTTTCCCTAAAAGAATTTGATGGTGGTGTTGTCAGATTTGGCAATGACTCACCTTGTATGGTTAAAGGTAAGGGATTTATTTCTCTTAATGGGAAAAGCAGTGCTGACGATGTCTACTAGGTTGAAGGCCTAAATGACAATCTATTAAGTGTGGCACAAATTAATGACAAAGGATACCCACTGGAGTTCAGAAATGGAATGTGCAAAATCTTTGACAACAAAGGTGAATTGATTGCAACTGGTAAACAAACCAGAGGTAATCTATTTCATCTCAATCCTAAAGTTAGCAACTGTTTGATTGCAAAAATAGATGATAGCTGGCTTTGGCATAGGATATTTTGTCATATAAATTTTGACAATATTATTAAAGTAAGCAAGTCTAAGATAGTAAGAGGTCTACCTCAGCTAGACAAACTGGTTAATGCTCTTTGTAAAGAATGTCAACTAGGAAAGATGACTTCTTCAACTTTCAAGAGAAAGTCCTTCTCAGCAGAGCACTTGTTAGATTTGGTTTATATAGATCTATGTGGACCAATAAGAACAAGAAGCATTCAAGGTGATAGATACTTTATGTTCTTCACTGATGACTATTCAAGAATTATTTGGTTCACATTCTTGAAGGATTAAAATGAAGCTTTTGGTAAATTCAAGGCATTCAGAGCCTTAGCTAAGAAAGAGAGTGGCAAAAAGATAAAATGTGTAAGAATAGATCAAGGCGGTGAATTCACTTCTGTAGAGTTCACTAAATATTGTGATGATAATGGTATCAAGCGGCAACTTTCTACACCAAGGACACCACAGCAAAATGGTATAGCAGAAAGAAACAATTGTTCAATGGTTGAAGCGGCTAGAACTATGTTGATACGAGGAGGTGTATCAAAAACATTTTGGAAAGAAGTTGTAAGTACAACTATGTACACAATGAACCAAGTTCTGGTAAAAAGAGGTAAGGACAAGACCCCATATGAGTACTGGTATGGGAGATCACCTGATGTTAGCTATTTTAAAATATTTGGAAGCAAATTTTTTATTAAAAGATGTGATTACATAAGAAAATTTGAAGCTAAGAGTGATGAAGGCATATTCCTTGGCTATTCCACCAAGAGTAAGACCTATAAATGCTTCAACAATTGGACACAAAAAATTGTTGAAAGTGTTGATGTTCATGTAGATGAATGTCCTAAAATTGTAGAAGGAACTAGTTCTGAGAAGAAGGATGCAGATCCTTGCATTTTGCTTTTGGAACTTGAAACTGTTAAATAAAAAAGCGACAAAGAAAATCCTGAAGAAATTGTTCAACTAGAGAAAATAAATTTAGAGGAAGATGATAATGATGAAGTTGAACCTAAAGAGAATGATCATGTTATTCATAGGTATGTGAGACTGAATCATAGTCCTAAACATATAATTGGGGATAAGGATGCTGGAGTACTAACTAGAAGGAGAATAAGAGATAAATCTTGCATGGTATCCACCTTTGAACCTAGAAGTGCTAAAGAGGCATTTGGTGATGATCATTGGGTGAAAGCTATGGAGGAGGAGTTAGATCAAATTGATAAGAACAACACTTGGACCCTAGTACCCCGATCGGTAAACAAGAATGTTATAGGTACTAAATGGGTGTTTAGAAAAAAATTAAATGAAGATGGTGTTGTAGTTCGTAATAAGGCAATATTAGTATTCAAAGGGTATGCACAAGAAGGAGAAGACTATGGAGAAACTTTTAAACTAGTAGCAAGACTGGAAGGTGTCAGAACATTGCTTTCATTTGCAACTCATAAGAAGTTCAAGGTATACCATATGGATGTTAACTCTACGTTCTTGAATGGGATACTAGAAGAAGAGGTTTATATAGAGTAGCCTGATGCTTATGCATTGACAGATAAGGAAGGCATGGTATGAAAATTGCATAATGCCTTGTATGGATTAAAGTGGGCACCTAGAGCATGTTATGAATGACTTCATACTCATTTTATGAAGATAGGCTTTACTAGAACCAGTGATGACAACAACATTTATCTCAAGTCTGAAGGAGATGAGATACTGGTCAATGAAATATTTGTAGTTGACATTATATTTGGATGTAATGATGACATGAGTAATTGCTTTACAGATGTAATGAAGAATGAATTTGAGATATCATTAGTAGGGGAAATAAAAAATTTCATAGGCTTATAGATATAGTTGATGAAGAATGGTATTTTCATTACTCAATCCAAGTATGTGAAAGAGGTTTTGAACACTTTTGGTATGAGTGACTGTAAACTAGTTGGAACCCCAATAGTTACAGGTTGTAAATTTTCCAAGGAAGATGTATCTAAGTCTATAGATGAAAAGGAATACAGATCAATGATTGGCAAACTACACTATATTGTTCATAGTTGATCGGATATTGCCCATGTAGTTGGTATTGTTGCTAGATTTCAGAAGAATCCAAAGGAGGCACATCTGATGGCAACTAAGAGAATTTTTAGATACCTAAAAGGTATTGTTGACTATGGGATATGGTATCCATATGGTATAAATTTTGATCTGAAAGAATACACACATGCTGATTGGGCAGGAAACATTGATGACTGGAAAAGTACTACCAGTGGAGCATTCTTTTTAGGAGGAAGGCTAGTCTCTTAGAGTAGTAAAACATAGAGTTGTACTTCACAATCTACTGTTGAAGTTGAATATGTAGCAACTTACATGAATTGCACACAAGCTATGTGGATGAGGCACATTTTGGAAGGTTTGAAGATGGAAATCTCTGAACCTATAAAGATTTTGTGTGATAATACAAGTGCAATAAATAATTCCAAAAATCTTGTTTTGCACGCAAGGACTAAGCACATTGAATTGAAATATCACTTCTTGAGGGAAAAAGTTCAAAGTAAAGATGTTATCTTGGAGCATGTTTCTACAAAGGAGCGGCTTGCAAATATCTTTACCGAACCTCTGCCTAAGACCACTTTCGAGTATCTTAGAATTCAATTGAGGGTTCTCCCTCTTCATGAAGTTAGTTGAGCATGATGTTGATTGCATCAGTCTCTGCATTACTTGTAGAATCTTATATGGACTAATGAAGGAGTGGATGTATTCCATAGGGGCAGCATCAACATTATAGTGAGAGAACAATTACATGTTTTACTTCCACTTTGGCATTGATGTCAAAGGGGGAGAAGAATTATGTGATTGCGAGAAGAATATGTGTCTGATTAAGTGAATACTTGGTAATGTAAACCAGGATTCCTATTCACTAGCGGCAAGATGAAGACAGATAGAGCAAGGTGAATACTTGGTAATGTAAACTAGGATTCCTATTCACCAATCTTAGAAGCAATCAGAGGCATTGATATTTGTATTGCCATCAATGCCAAAGGGGAAGATTGTTGGCATTTTGAGTTTGTTGGTATTTTGCATCAAGATTGCATTAATGATATGTTGTCATTGATGTCAATTGAACTGGTAAATGGTATTCATGTTATTGTGAATATTGTTGATTTTGATATTGGTTAGTAACTGGTTAGAAGAGATTTGTGGAAAATGTTGTAAATTGGTGAACCAGTATAAAGGGTTAACCTTTCTATGTAATGTAACTGGTAAAACCCTATCAGCTATTAAACCCTAACCAGCCAAGTTTGATGGTTTATTATATGATAAGCAGTAATGATGGAGACACGTGTGATCATTTGATTAAGGAGATATTGAAATTGTTTTGGAACATTTGTTCTTGTCTAGGGAAGGAGAAAAGTGGATTGCATCTAATGCATAATGTGTGATGAGTTACAAATTCCAATAGAGTGGTGATCATGGAGTAGTTGAAATTGTCTTGAAGAATGTGAAGAGATTGTCATGATTTCTAACAGTCAAGATTGTACCAAATCGTTTGTAATCTTGATGATGAGAATTAGGTTTTTGTTGTGTTACCGACCTAATTGATTTCTATTTAAGGTCGATGAAGTTGTTTGTTAAGGTTGTTGGCAAGGTTGGTAAAAAACTTGTTGAGCGTGTTGTTGCCAAACTAGTGGATGGATTTGCACTTTGAGTAAAGGCAAAATGAAGGTTATAGAAGGATCTGATCAAGTAAATTTAGTCTTATTCAAACAGATCAAGAAAACCTGTTATTTTCTAACAATTACAATAGAAGTTAAATCCCTTAACCGGGTAAGCTCTAACAAGGTGGTCCATTAGCTTGGATTCTTAAATCCTCCAGCGAGGTTACTCCTAATAGGGTATTGTGCTTCTAACAAGGCATATTTGTAAATCCCTTAACCAAGTGATTCTTAACCGGAATTAGTTCTTAATAGGACTTATTGTAAATTTCTAATAGGCTTTGGCTCCTAATAGGGCAAACTTTGAAAGAGTTTAGATAGCTATCCTTGTGAATCTCATCTCACTGTGGTTTTTACCTATTTGGGTTTTCCACGTATAAATATTTATGTCAAGTGGTGAATGGTTTTATGGTTGTGATCTTATTTGTTGATTTGGTTAATCTCTGATAAGGCATGTTATGTAGAATTATTGAGAGATGATTATGTTGAGTTATGGTTAAGCATTGTTTATATTCACAAGATTGAAGTTATTTACTGTTAAAGTTGTCATAACAGTTAAACTGGTTAATGTAAAGTATCTGTATGAATATTGATCTTGACTAAGATATGTTTACTTTGTTTGAATGAGTTTGAGTTTGGGAACTTTGTATCAGTTTTTCAGTATACTAATTCACCCCCCCCCCCCCGTCTCTATATTCTACCAAATACTTATTCTTTCATCATACCATCATCTTCCTTAGGGTCATTTTGGTCCATTTTACTCCAAAATTGATGTCACCTTGTTGCATGGGTAACTATTCCCCATCTTAGGACCCTTACCTCTTGGTTTCCACCTTTTAACAATATTTTGGGAAGAAAAGGGCACTTTGGGTGCCCTTCTTGGACCAGGGTGTCCTAGGTGTCATGGCTCCCCTTAAATAAGCCCTAATTTAAATAGGAACAGACACTCTCCCTACCTGATGGATTTTGGCTCCCATGCTCTAATGTGACCATTGGAGGTCAACCTCATCACTAATTTACCTTGGGAACCCTTTATAAAGACATTCTATTAAATAATTTTGATCAAATCATTGTAAGACTCTAAAAGGCATTCCTAGAATAATTAAGATCATTATAAGAAGCCATCGTCAAGAATTATCAAGCATTCAAGGAAGCAATTAATCTCATCATATCCTTCAAGCATCATGAATAAAATTGCATCAAATTTCATGCAAGAATATGTTTGTGTTTTGGATTTTCTATGTCAAGTCATGTTATTGCATCAACATTTGTGATCACATCTAAAGAGCATTGCATATCAATTTTCAATCAACCATTTTAAATCTAAGGTATTATGATACAACATTTACTTTATTTTTTCAATTATAAAATCAATTCAATTCAAGGTTAAGTCCTAAATCAAGGTTTGACCTAAGGTAAAATCCCTTGAGCAACCTTGTTTATTTATTTCTATGTGTAGTGAATTATCATAGGAGTTGATAGTGAGGAATCAGAAAGTGTAAATAATAATCACACTGAAATTTTGAAGGCATGGAAACTAGAGGAATAGTATGATAGGAATCCCTTTGTCTTGAGAATTTTTGATGACCTTCTGATAGTAGATTCTCTATGTTACCCTGATCCAGAAAACATCTAGTCTTTTTTCCCCCAATATGCAAAGGACTAGGGTGACCTAATCCCCCCAGTCCTGAAAATTCTGCTAGAATATTCAATCACAAGTTTTAACCCATTTTCCCTCCTTAGATCTAAGTTTACAACTTTACATGATATTTGACACATTTTGTTACTATTATATTATATCAATTTCTCATTGTTTGTCCTAAATATAGAATTGTAATTGAACCCTAATTACAATTCAATTTTTACTCTATCAAGGGAAGGATTAACCTAATATAAATTTAGTCTTTTTAGGATTGGATCAATAAAAGTCCTCCCCTTAATATAAGGTTATAGTGGCTTTATTATCCATCAAGGTGTTGAAGCCCTAAATCCAACACCTAACATTTTGGTGAACCCAATGGTTTTACACACTTTTGATTTGGTGTTTTGAGATCTAATCTTTCTTACTGAAATGAAAAATATGATTAATTTTCTATTTCACATGTGATAACATTAATTATTAGTTATTTTTATCAAAACTATAATGTGCTAGATAATATCCTTTTTTACTTTATGTTTCTTGCATTATTTCATAGTACATTCACATATTGCATAATAAGGTTTTCAATAATATTTCCCTCTTATAAATCATTTTTTGAAGCTTTGATACATATTTCATGTGATTACATAATGATATTATTAAATAAATTGATTGAATATGTATATCTCATAAGGGCTTTAGTGGGTAATATTCATGATAATCCTAGAGATGGTATTGAAAAGGCTAACATGTGTACCCCTCCTAGGGTATCTTATGTTAATGAGGAAAGAATGAATACTCCTATCAATGATATCTATAATGGAGAGGAAGAATTGAGGAACAACATGACACATTCCTCTTCTCATAAGGTACTTTAGTGCAAGGGGAGGAACATCAACATGTTGGTATATCAATCCCTCTATATCCTCCTTGTTCTCCTAGATCTTACCTTGATCATCATCATATTTGTAGGAAATGTTATGCACTTGATGTATGATTTATCTCCCAAATTAAAATTGTGAAAAGATGAAGCCTTAGATGATAAGGATCATCCCGCCAGCCTACCAAAGAGGATATGAATAATGATGATAGAAAGAAGAATCTACCTACAAAGGATTCTTCATGTATTGATCCTTTTAGCTCTTCAACATGCCCTTGCACAATAAATTTTAAGGAAATTCATGATCAAAGTTTATCTCCTTCACAATTAAAATAATCATATGAGGTTCGCTATGATAGTATTTTGAAACAAGGCTATAGAGGACAAGGACTTGGAAAACAAAAAAAAGGAAACAAAGTCCCTATAGATCCTCCTTCGTAATATACTATAGAATATTTAATATATCTCAATTCATCAACATCTATGGATGATATTCTTAAGGTTCAAGTCCTTAAGGAGTACTTTGCCAAACATATAAACTATCATCCATCTAAAAAATTGTCTTCATCAAAATATTATCCTCCTTTTCCAATCCTTTTATCACAAGTGAAAAATCCTCCTCCTTTCGTACTAATATTTTTAGCACAAAAAAATAATCCTTCTTCTTCCACTATCATACCTCACCCTGAATCTCAAGAGACAAGACCTATCCATGTTGAAAATAAAGAAAAACTAACTACATGAATCTTTTGGAGGTTAATATGATTAGAATGTTACTTTTCCTTGTGTAAGGTATGTCAACAATTATAAGAACAAATATGGTGATGTATATTGTCTCTTTCATCATAGTTCTTTTGATTCTCTTATAAATTATAAACATTTTAAATAATTTTCTCAAGATCAATATGATTGATCTCGTATTGCTCTTATAATTGATCTCATGATTTTTCTTGAAATAAAAGTAGTGCCTTAGCACTCCATTTACCTTATTATGTTGTTCCTTACCCTATGACATTGATATTTTACCTTTATTGGGGGATCTTTGTCATAAGTGGTGGTACAAATTAAATTTCTTATCATACTTGGACAACAACAAAATAGTCATTCTTCTTCGTCTTCATGCTTGGGAGGCAACAATAATATTTTAATTTTCTCTCATTTTCAAAGATTGTATTTTCCTTTGGGTTGCATTTTAATAACTTTATGTCCTTTCTTGAATAAAATTATCCTTCATGGGAGTACATATATGTCCCTTGGTTGGACTTGTTCTTTTTTGTATTGGTACATCTTCTTATGAAAAATCTCCCCTTAGTGAATGTGTGCAATCCTTTACTATGAACCCGATTTTCTGAGCAATATGAGAAGGTGTGCATCCTTAGTTTCCTTCTCCTTTTAAAAAGATTATATTTATCAAAAAGTCCTATTTTTAGAGGTAAATGTCTTTGAATAAATATCTATTCCTCTATGAATCCCTGAAAAGGATCACTTTACACTTGTTACATGATATCTCTTTTACAACCATCTTTTCCTTGTGTGTAAGAGTTATGACTCTTTAGCTTGGAGTTATGTACATTGTTACCTATAGGATATCTCCTTGGTGATGAAGGTGTGCATCCTTGTTTATGTCTTCCTTAATAAATCAACATAGTGCTATGTTAACATCCTAAGGGTGGCATACATGCAACCTCCTTGTAACATTTGTTCAATCAAGTGGTCGATTTCCTTGCATAATGCCCTTCTTGGTTATCCTTTTTGAATTCAAGTTTTGGATTTCCTTACACGATGTCTTGCTAGGTTATCATTATTGAAAGTCTTAGATGGGATGTAAATGCTCAAAACCAAACCAAATTCTTTGACAAGATGTTTCATTTCTAATACTAAATAATTTTCTATGACATATCTTGGATGGGGTGTACATGATCGACACTAGACCAAAGTCTTAGATGAGATGTTTCATTGTCAAAACCAGAAATTTTTCAATTCCATGAATTTATATAGGTTTTTGCATGCTCAATACCAAACCAAAGTCTTAGACAAGACATTTAACTCCTGAAACTAGACAATGGCATATATTGTAGGATGTCAACTCATCCTCTTTTTCAACTTCTTTAAGGTAGGAATTCTAGCATGATACAATTTCATAGGTGTTTCAATGCTCCTTGTGCTACATTTTTGGATGAAAGGAACTATCATAATACATCTTTCTAGAGTATTACAACACTTCCTTTCTACATAAATCACACAATTGTAGCATCGTAAGTTGTACACCCCTAACTAGGGTTGTCCAATTCCATGCTTAGGTTAATATCCACCTTAGTGTGTCACATTGCATTTATAAGGATCCTTTAGGAATTTAATTACTAATTTAATTAAATCTAAATTTCATTGTCAACAATTCACATATCATAAAATTGGGCCCTTAACCCTAGGTGTGCCCCTTTTTATTATATTTTAATTAACCCTATTAATGTCCTAATTTCAATCTTCAAGGAACAATTTTGCATATCTAAACACCTTGGAGTGACCCACCGACATGGATTTGACTTTGTAATCATGATATCTCACATCCTTAGAAAATTGGAAAAAGTTGATTGGACCAGAGCGACCACCATTTTGGTCCTAACCTTTTTCCCTAAATTTGGGAGCTTAATTTGGTGGTATTATAATGTTCAAATCCTTCTTTGTGTCAATTTTTATTAATTCTAAGTTAGCCTAAAGGTTATTTTAATTATGAAATCCTTATATAAGGCATCCCTCGCAATTCATTTTCATACAATTACACTTTATGCAAACATTATCATCAATTCAAGAGCAAATCTGATTCAATGAGTAGCAAGCTACATCAAGGCATCTTGAACTTATGTTTCAATTATTATTTCATGTTGGATTTTTTATGTGATTTATTATGTTATTGCATCAACACATGGAGGACTTATCCTAAGAGGATTGCATCACATATTGAAGGTATAATCATCTATATTCAAGAATTTCATCCTTGCCTTCAAAAGGCAATCTTTTCTGATTCAGTTAAAGTTTAATTTTTATTTCAATCAGGGTTAATTCCGAACCCAAGGTTTGACCTAAGGAAAACCCCTATCCACAAAATTCTCTTTCTTTCCTTGTTGTGTGCAGCTCAAGTGTTAAGTGTAGATGAGAAGATTAGAATAGCTTCAAGACACAAAGACAAAACATCCAGCCAAAATTTAGCAGAAAGTAACTAGATGAGAGTGTCAAGTGCCTTACTCCACTAGGACCAGTGCACCCAACACCCTATTTCCCCAAGACTAGGGTGCCTAGCATCCCAATCCTCCCCAATCTGCTCTAGATTTGGTAGATAGTTCTTAGACAGGCTCAAGTTGTAGATTCCCAGTTTACAGCTGAGTTTGGTCATTGGGACCATAGCACCTAGTGCCCTGATCTAGTCAAATTAGGCTCAATTTTTAGTATTAGGTGCACATAAAATTTTCATTTATTTATCCATACTTGTTGTCTCAATTTTGTTGATTATTAGCCTATTGTTTCACATTTTTAGTCACTTGTATTCATCTTCTTTACATAGTTTCACATCCTCTCATATTTTTCATATTCCCTTTCATAGTAGCAAAGGAATAGAAACCCTAAAAGTGTTCCTTGACTATCTTTCACAAGAGTTAGTAAAAGAGAATCACTCCTTTAGATGCTTTCATATTCCAATGTATGAATGAAAGTGGAGTTAGGTCTTAATACTACCTGATTCCATTTTCATCCATTACCTTTCGGTGAACCCAACATCTTTCATGCTTAATTCTAATTTTTCATCTTCAAATCCAATTTGTATGGATTTTAACTTTCAAATTTGCACTCATTGATCATATTGGTAATTGAATTATATAAATTTAGTGGTTAATTTCATAAAGGCCCTAATTTATAAATCTAAAATTAACTTGTGGGTTGCATAATTTTTCAAGTGTGCTTTCAGATTTAGATGCATTCATTTCATAGTTTTATTTGAAAGAAAAATACAAAAAATCTTGTTTTATGAATTTTGTGTGTGTGTATGATTTAGATAATTTCATTGCAATAGATAGCATATCTTTTCAAAATTTTAAATTACTCTTTGCAAGAATATTGTGCCTTTGATAGTCCATTTTCTTATGATGACTATCCTTTTGAAGAAGTATATAGTAAAGAAGAACTTGAGGAGGCTCTTGATGGTTTCCTTTATCGTAAGTCTTCTAAACCATCAATTGTAGTGATGACCTTGGGATGATGGATGAAACTCTTTATGAATTCATCATTTCCTTTAAATCATCCTCTAAATCTCCAAGAACTCACAAGGATATTTTCATTCATGATAATCCACTTTATGAACCTTTAACTTCTATCAATGCAATTATGAAGAAGCTTTTGTGATAAAAAGAAGTTGATGTGCTTGACAATCCTCTTTATCAAGCTTTACCATTTAGAGATGAGTCCTTAATCAACCATGATATTTTATTTCCTAAATCTTCTCTTGTTCATGAGGATATTTTGGTGCAAGAAAATATTATTAACACTTCTTGCAACTCTTCCTCTTAAGCATGAAGTTTTGACAACTGATCTTGATCTTTCTACTAAAATACCCCCTTATTTGCTCCTCATTTTGTTTCTTTTCCCAAAAATATTCCTCTGAATCTTGCTTTTCACCATCATAGATCTATTGCTTCAGGAGCCTCCTTCAAACCAAATAATCGTTCATACCCATAGGGTTTTCTCAACAAGGATGATTCAACAGCCATGGGTTTGTTGGTATTATAGATGACTTTGTCATGTGTTGCATTGGTTTTGTCATTGATGTCAACACTTATCTATTTGAAGGTCTATATTTTTGATTTTGCACTCTAGTTATATTGGTTTGTTGTTGAATTGACACATTGTGGTCCCAGTATGGATATTGGCTTATGCACAATCACCGATATATGTTTCACTGGTGGCTCAGGAAGTTGATGATGACTTGTTATCATCTAGAGATCATTTGGTTATGTCAAAGACATGGATTGGATGTTTGCATTTGGAATTTTGCATATTGGACTAATTGGGTTCTCATATTTTCCTTAACTGATAGATATGTTGAGGTTATGAATGGAAATAGGAAAACATGTTCTAGATCAGCATGACATGATTTGGAAATGATTTATTAATTGGATAATGTGTAAATGTATTAAGGTCGACATATTGTATCTCACCAAGGCTTAGTTTGTAATTGATTTTAATGTAATATCTTTTAGTAGCCGACCTAATGATGAGGTCTTAGGTTTTGTATAAATAATTGTAAAATCTTATTTGGAAGTAGTCTGTGAGTGTGCATATATTGAAGATCATTATGAAGAGTGAAAAGAAGCAAATCCTTGTGCCAATCATGCAAATATTATCTAAAGGTTGTTAAAGGTCATGAAGGTATTTGGTTCTCATGCACAGAGCTTAAACCAGTACTGAATCTAGCATTGAAGATGCTAAATTGAAGCAGTACATTGATATTGGATTTAACCATCCAACTGTGTAGTCAGTGTGACTCCTATTTTGTGATTGAGCAATGAGCTCTAGGTGGTTGGCCTTTCTACATGTGCAGACCCCATTATTTTATTCACTTACTATCTACAATAGTATCATTTAATTATGGGTAAGGTTTCCCACTGTGGTTTTTCCCCTTACAGGGTTTCCACATCAAAATCTTTGTGTCATGTGTTGTGGATGTTGTTTCTCTTTTTGTTTCATGCATTAAGTTGTACCGGTAATACTATAACTATTAATTTGTTTTACTGACACTAATTTTTAAGTTGGAAGAATTTGTTTTGGGTTATAACTTATTGACAATTAATTCACCCCCCCTCTTAGTTGTCCTTCCTGGTTCCTAACAAGGTTCTCATGTTGGAACATCCACTAACTGCAATCTCTAGATTATTAAGGATTGGGTCTAAAAGAAACCATCTGTGCCTCTTGCGAATGAGATCGTTCCAATTCTTTCTAATGTTAGTAGAGGTGATAAAGTGGGTTTCTTCAAAATGAGTCTTTCAGATGATGCTCTGAATTCATAGATTGCCCATCTATGGGAAATATCACTCATCAGTAAGCTTCCTAGCAAGGCTTTTCAAATTTTTATTCTACGAAGCTGGGCTAAATAGTTTTGGATCAGGATCAATGATGTTTTCTTCATAGATAATGGGCATGGTTTTTTTATTGCAATGTTATCTTCTAAGGTTTCTTGTGATAGGGTTCTTAAAAAGAAAGATTAGTTATATGGAGGGTTTAGTTTATCCACCATGCCTTAGGTACAAAACCTTATCCTAAAACTACGACCTTAAAATTTGTGCCTATTTAGTTCTATTTCCCTTCCCTATCCATTGAGTATAGGGATTTTGAAATCATTGAGACTTTTGGAAATCAACTGGGTATTTTCATGAGGCATGATTTAATCTCATTTGAGCTCACAGATTTCACTATTTAGGTTTGAATTTTGTTTGACCTCTATAATTATCTCCTGAAGTAGTTGGTTATATTGTCTATATTTGGGTCTTGGTCTCAAGAAGTTTTGGTTGATGCTCTAAATATGGTAGAAAAATATTCAAACAATTTGGGTCATTTTACTTTTTAATGTTCAGGCTCTGGTGACAAAGAAACTAAAGTTTGTGTAGATCGAACCTCAAATCCCCTCTTTTTTAGAGGTTTCTCATCCTTTGGTTTCCCTATCCCTGATGGAAACTATCCCTCTTAGTTGACTACTTTGTTTTCTCAAAATTCCTCGAATGGGGATTTGTGGCAGAGATTCTTATTTTTCCTCACCATCCTTGAATCCCTTGGTTTTTTTGCATCAAGATCATGATTTTGTTGAGCCACTTAGGCTCACTACAAAGGTTAACTCCACAATTTTGAAAACTAATATTCTTTAACTTATTTCAGACTTTCTCTTATGGAGGGGAAACTTGATGATATTATTCAGGCCTAGTTGTTTAAATTTTTCTCAAAATTCATTGTTGATGAGGCTGATTTGCAAAGACTAGTTTCAAAAGGGATTTCCTCCTTGTTAGTTCAGTGTGAAGTTTTGAATACACCCATTTCATACCCCATGTTTTCTTTTGTAAATCTACTTGATGTTGATAAAATGAGTTTGGAGGTTCAGGGCAAACCAATGTATAATATCATGTTTTTCTTAGATATCTTATTACATGGATCATGATTTCCCCTTCAAATCCCTCAGTCAGAACTTGTTAATAATGAGCACAATGGGCCTTGGTCTGATGATATATCCTCTGGGTGTGATTTAATGCCAACTTCAAGACCCCTTTTTCTTCCTTCTTCAATCAAGGTCCCTGATGATCCAGGTTCCCCGATTGCCAAAGCTTTGATTATCCAAACTAAGTCAAAAAAGGACCTAGTTATTAAGAAGCCTAGAGGCAGAGTTGGGAAACCACCCAAAAGGAAGAAGAAGGATAAATTAACTAAAGAGGAAATCAAACTAGGAATTCAATCTACTTTGGATGAGAAGTTACACCCTAGGAGAGTTTGTGGCTCTCCAAGCAAGATATGAAGATCTTTTCTTGAAATGTTAGGGGCTTAAATAGCCCTAACAAAATAAACCTCATAAAATTTCAAATTAATAATTATGGGGAGGACATTGTTCTCGTTCAAGAACCAAAATTTTTAGATTTACCTCAAGATTAGCCTTTTAAGTTGTGCAAGAATTGGATGGTTGTCGCATCTTAGTCAATTGGTGCTTCAGGTGGGATTGCAATCTTGTGGAGGGGAAAAATTTTCAAGGTTACCTCTATGCTTATAAAAGATAATATCATTCAGGTTGAATTTTTCTTTCCAAACATATTCTTTCATCTTTTTATAGTTTATGGTCCTAATTCAACATTGGGCAAGAAGCTATTATGGAATTTGATTTCACTATCTCTAGCAATTTTTCTTGAAATGCCTATCATAGTGGCTGGAGATTTCAATGCCATTTTGTCCTTGAGAGACAAATCAAGAGGTATTATTCTACCTCTAAAAAGTATGCAATACTTTAATGATTTTTTCATTAATAATGCCTTAAAATATTGTTTCCCATCAAATAGCAATGTAACCTCGATGAATAGGAGGCAAGGGTTCCTTCATATTACTGGCAGTGATGTAGGAGCATCCCTGATCGATGAGAAATCTTGCATCAACCAAAAATATTTATTTTTTCAGTTTTGTTCTTATTCAATTTTGTGTTGCAGCTTATGTGATTCTTCTGGTATTCTCTGGTAGTTGTTCATTTTCCATTGCAAATCATATTTTTGGCTTCAAGACTTGTTCTAGATTTTTCAGTTCATTTGGTTCCTGAAGCAGTTTGATCTTATCAAATAGCTGGAGATTTATTTTCTTGCAGAGTGCTTCCTTGACTTGCAAATCCAATTGGCACCACACATGCTATTCTTAGGCCCCTCACCGACCTTCCTTGGTGGTTGCTAGCAATTTTTGTGCCAACCCTTGCAAAGATCAGTTCAGAAAGTTCAGTGTGATATAGTATGTCATGTTGGTCAATGTAGCTAACATGTCATGTTATTACACTCAAGAAAGTTAGATGCTTCTAATTTTTTCAGAGAGAACATAACACAAAGGTTATGTGGGTATCAATAACATGATATCTTATCAACCTATGCCTTGTAGTAACACCAAAATCACGTGTTATTGACCATCACATGTTGTTGACTGCATCAAGTTATTTACCGCAATGTGTTATTTGACTAGCGATAAGTCCTTTTTTTATCTTGCAGGGAAAAATAAGAAATCAAAAGGGTCATGCAGGATAAGAGAGAAAGAAAAGATAGTGCTACTCTTCCTTACACTACATAGATATCATGGCACAATGCAACATCATGTGGGATAAGAACGATAAGCATTTTTCTTATCCCACAAGGCATAGAAAGGCAAATAGAGGGTCGTGCAGGATAAGGGAGTAACAGGGATGGTGCGACATTGTGAGGGATAAGGACTAACAAAGAAGGTATTCTTTTTGTTATCATGTAGAGGAGAACTTTGACAAACAAACTTCATGCGAGATAAGAACGATAAGCATTTTTCTTATCCTACAAGGCGCAAGGTGCTAAGGAAAGTGTGTTGTGGGGCAACATGAAGGAATAGAGCATAAAGGGTTTCCCTTATCCTGCATAGGATAAGAAAATAGGGTGAGTATGTAGTTTCCCTTGTCCTGCGCTAAGAAGATTATAGGGAAAAAGGCATTGTGGGATAAGAGGATCAAAGAAAACGATAAACATTTTTCTTATCTCGCATGAAAGAGAGGTACAAGAGATGGCCAATGCGAGATAAGAAAAGACATTGGCCAAGACTTTCCCCATTATCCTGTACAAAAAAGTGGAGGTCCAGGCAGTCAGTGCGGGATAAGAGGCTCAAAGGGCAGATGATGGGCCCAATGACTTAGCAGCCACATTAGTAGTGGAAGACAACTTTGTGGGCCCAATGGGCCCAATTTTTATATCAAGGGACTTTTCAGTAAGAATTCTCTTGGAAGTAAAGGGGAATTTCATTTGGCCAAAAGGCCATGTCACACCAAAATTTTGGAGTGGGGCTAGTTGCCTCATGGCACAACCTTGGTCATCAATGATCACTTGAAATTTGATCTGATGGCCACAACATGTTCTTTCATTAGCCCCCCTGGCGCTCTCATGACAAGATCTTGTGCATCCATCTACATGCAAAATCTCCAAATCAATGGTGGAAATTTGAACTTGTAGAGGTCATTAGCATTTAAACTTCTACAAGAGAGTTGTTTGATGAATACTAAGAGGGGGGGGTGAATTAGTATACTAAAAATTACTGAACTCAAACACTTTATCAGTCTAGTAGTAAACCGGTATAACAGTTTAACTAACAAACCGGTTAACACAAATGCAAACCAAATAGCAAGTAAGGCATTCAACCATAGAATCACAATCACCATAACATGAGATTTTGATGTGGAAACCCAAATGGGAAAAACCATGGTGAGATGAAACTCACAAGTAACTATCTATAGAATAGTAACCATACCAGTTAAGGTCATACAATGTTCTTTACTAGAACAAATCTTGTTAGGAATCTCAATATCTGTTAGGAGATAAGTCCAATTAAAGACTACCTTGTGAGAGGATTTTAGATCCACAAATGTGAATCACCTTGTTAGAGGATTTACAAAGGCTTTTCTGGGCCTACCTGGTTAAGGATTTCTAACTTGTCAAAGATGTGAGTAATCAACAAGTGAATGATCTAGCAAATAGCATAGTCTACTTGGTTAGATCCATGTAGTTCATTGCTAATGCATTTTAGCATTACTTCAATCATCAGTAAATCCACACTCTATTATAGCATGCAGACTTGATCTTTTTTGTTAAGATCGCACATACAAGAACTCATCAACCACCACAAACCCTAATAGCTACACACCCATATTGAAACCCTAGACATGATGTCCTTAAAAGGAATCTAATTTCATGTCGGTCCAATAGGATTACATTGCAAGTTCCTAGGTTCATTGTATCTAGACACATTTGGTAACATGGCACAAAATCATCATCAAAGTGTTGGTGGATGGTAACTCATCACAAAGATATACCGGTTGGTAACTCATCACGGAGTATTACTGGTTTATACAACTTTACCGATTGCCGGTTGGTAACACAGAGTAATACTGGTTTAACTATTAGACAGATTATTGGTTGACAGAAATGAAGATTGAGAAAATGATAACTACCACTTCTAGTTCCTTTGCTCTGTCCTACTTGAGATCCTCACACCGCTTGAGATCGGTAAACACTTTCTACAAGACACCGATAGTCTAAAGACTATAACATAATACTGGTTTGAAACAAATACCGGTTGAGCATAACCCATACATACAAAAAGTGATCTCATAGCAAGTGTGTGTCTATCAATGACAATCACAACATAATCATCAAAAATGCCAACAATCTCCCCCTTTGGCATTGATGGAAACACTTAGGAAAAAATTTGACGTCTAAGTGTTTTTACAAAAAAATTATACCATAATAAAAAATACTCCCCCTAAGCATATACATTATCCCATTGCAGAAAAAAGATGTATACTACTTCCTTACAAAGATAAACATGAGTATACATAGGCATGCATCAAAATTTTAAATACCAGAATACTTCTCCCCCTTTGCCAACAATGACAAAATACAGTTGAATAACCCATGTTTCTATTAGCTAAATAAATGTTTATGACAATAAAGAGTGAAACTTGTCAAAAACTGATTTAAAGTCCTCCATAAATTTCTTCATGGATAAGGACCATGACTTAAGTAATGAGGTAGCAACCTCACTCCATTTGCATCTGGGATACCTATTCCTCCATGGCGCCCAAAGTACTCATCTCTTGAGTAACCATCAAGGCATCCAAATTGAGATAGTACTTCTAAAGTATTTATAATCTTGGTAGTAGAACAATTTGTAGTTCCTGCAAATCCTTGGTCTGGTTGCTGATCTCCAAATCAATTCTTGTAGCCTGAAGTTGAAACCAGTGAATGGTTTGCCAATAAGCGGTAAAGGAATCATATGGGGTCTTGAAGGTGCTTATGAATGTCTGCAAATCAGTTTGTAGTTTGTCTTTCTAGGCAATCACATCATCATAGAATAGATGGGGTAGACATATCTTACTGAGCAGCAATTTCCCCTCATCCATTGCATCTCTGATTTCCTTCTGTACCTTTTGTAGATCAGACTGGAGCTCATGTAACTTTTTCACCAAGGTAATGTTCAAAGCCTTTTGATGCTCCTTCTTGGTATGTGCTTCGACAACCTCTTCCAGGCTTTGTGCCTGGTCCTCAACAACTATGCATAAGAGTTTTAGTTTGGCCAGAGAGGAATCAGTATTGGGGAGGTTGGTACTGGGTATCAAACCGGTAAGAGTATCCACTGTAGCTTGGATCATGTCTTGCTCCTTCTTCCTCATTATCACCTCTAGGTTTTCTTGAGCAAGATTAATTCTTTGTAAGAACTCCAATTCATTAGCAGATTGAAGGTCAATGGGACTGGTAATGTCAGCCGATTTGACTTGACTACTGGTTGCCTTTGGGGTCTCCACCTGTGTTCTCTATGCCACTTCCTCCTTCTCTTTGTTTCTTAACATATCTTCTTCTACCTTCTTTTTCTCCTCTTCTTCTTTCTTTCTTTTTTCTTCTTCCTTCTTCTCTTCTTCTTTCCGCTCCTTTTCTTCTTCATCCTTCTTCTTCTTCTCCTCTTCTTGCTTCTTCTTCTCCTCTTCCTTTCTCTTCTCCTCTTCCTTCTTCCTCTTCTCCTCTTCCTTTCTCTTTTATTATTCATGTCGTTTCTCTTCTTCTTTCTTTTCTTCTTCCTTCTTCTTCTTCTCTTCCTCTTGTTTCTTTTCTTCCTCTTCTTTTCTTTTCTTTTCCTCTTCTCATTTCCTATTCTCCTCCTCTTTTTTCTTTTCTTCCTCTTTTCTCTTTTTCTCTTCTTCTACCTATTTCTTCTTTTCTTCTTCCTGTTGCTTCTTCTCTTTCTCTGCTTGCTCCTTGGCATCCTTTTCTTTGTCCTATTTTTCCTATCCTACTACTTCTGATGGTGTACCTAGAGTGACATTTTCACCACTCAAGGCATCAACATCAATAGGATCCATTTGATCAGTGACCTGTTTACCTTCACTATCATATACCTCATCCAGTTTATTGGTTACTGGTTCTTGCTCAGCTTTCTTGTTGGCTTCAGCCACTTGATGCATCCTTAAAGCATCTTGGGCATGAGAATGGGTATCTTTTACTAGTTCAGGAACTTTTCCTTCTAGAAACAAGAGTCTCCTTCTTCTCATGAAGAAGAGGCCCTTATATCTTTCCACTACTTCATAAAGTACAGTTTTAGGCACATTAGGAAAGTATTGTGCAAATACTTCCTCTCTTATTTCTTGTTCCTTCTCTATGGCAATGGGTCACTTGTTATCTAAAGAATTACACAAAGAATCAGGTGTCTCACATTTGATTTCTGATGGCCATCGGTCATTAATACATAAATAATTGATGACTTCCTATTCAACTTCCTTCTTTTCATCATCATTAAAATCAGCAAAGAACTCTTTCAAATCACCAAGTACTTTTCTTCTAATATTCTTAATAGCTCTTTGACAATGTGTCAAAGGTTTGTAGGAGGAAATATCAATATTTATTGATGCAGATGTTGTCGGTTCACTCTGTCTTTTTCCTCATTTTCCTAGTCTTCTTAGGTTGTTCTTCAGACATAGTGTCCTTTGAGTCTGGTGTGGTGTCTTTTGTCTTTCTCTTTCTCTCAAAGACTTTGGCGGGTGTAGCTTTTGGTTTCTTCTTTGCTGGTGACTGCTTGGTCACTTTGGGACTTGCTATGGTAACCGGTGCTGATACTGAAGGTACTGCCTTTCCCTTATTTACTGATGGTTCTTCAACCGATGTAACCATTTCCAAATAGGTGTCGGTTCTCTTTGCCTTTGGATAAAGGGGTGAGGTGAGTAGAGTAGAGGCATACCCATCTAGCATGTCATACATAACCTCATATCCCATTGGTTCCACTTCTTCCTATCTAGGCTCAACCACCTCCATTATGCACTCATCAACTATGATGGTGAAGCAAATGTCATCTTCATATTTATTAACAATATCACTTGATATTATCACTCTTTGGCTCATTTTGTGTCTGAACTCATCAATGTATTTGTTCAAAACTTCTGGATAACCAGTTCCAACCACTTGAAGGCTTTCCTTGATTTGCTTTGTAATCGGTTGGTTAGCAAACCATTGAATATCTCTGACTCCTGGGAAGTAACCTTGGAAGTAGAAGAACAACCCAACCAATAGTTGTCCAAAATTAAATTTCAAGGCATTGTCCTATTTAATCAGCTTTAGGTTCACCAGAAGTTGCCTTTGCATATAGGTGTATAAGTCAAATGATGCATCTTCCATGATCATCCGGTAGGCAGCATTTACCGCTGTAGTAGAGACAAAGTTGATCTTGCTAATATAAAATGTCCGGTAACCTATTACCATGTAGGCATATTTGACCAGATCGTCCTTGATGGGATTGATGGTCATTCCCTATTGGTCACTCACAGAACCGGTGAGCTTGGTCATTTTCGTCTTGCTTATCTTCCTTAGGGACGGCACTTCACCGACGTTACAAAAACCAGTGATGACATGAATCACTTCTGGTGTGATGTCATGCATCTAATCTAAGTACATTTTATCACCATGCACTCTACTCAGAATGATGCAGATGTGATCATCTAGAAACTCTTCAAGGAAGTAGATTGCATTGTGAAGCTTCTTCTTTTCTAGGATGCTAAATTTTGGTTTAATCTTCTTGTCCTTCCCACAAAACAAACTCAACTGGGAATGGATTACAAGAGATCCCAAGTCTTCAATCTTATAGTCAATGTAATCAGAAATGCCTTCCTCCACTATAACACCAGTGGGTATTTGAGATAGGGCATTGTATTTTCCCTTCGGTTGAGTGAAGTCTATTGGATCAATAGGTGCACTAGGGCTAGAGTGTGATGCAAAAGCCATGATAAATAGAGAAATTTGAGAAATACCTTCGTAATTCAAAATTTAGGGCTTGCAAATTACACTTTGCTACACACTCCTTCAGTTGTTGAAATATTGCTTTATGTTCTACACTTGACTGATTGATATTCACTTTTGATTCTTCTTCAAGATTTCAGAAATTCTTTGAATTGCAATCCAAATCGCTTTTCATCTCTTAGTGCTTGAAAAAAAACTTCTTCGCTCGAGAAGTGATAAGTGAAAAATGGCTTGAAAAATCCTTTTAAACAAGTTCTCCACCCACCATAATAAATGCTCCACTATTAGGGCATAAACCCTAATTTGCCTTTTACCATTTCTGGTCTTCTGCTAGTTGACAGGTATCACTTACCGGTTAAGGTCTTTTACTAGTTTAAACTGGGGGTTCTAGATATTTCACTGTTTGCTCCCCCTAAGCTTTTTTGATGCTTAGCTTGCCAGTTCAGTGACTTCCACACTAGGTGTAGAAACTGGTTCTTCTTGAATCACTTCTTCTAGCTTCTTCTTCTAGGTTTTCTTCATATCCACTTGAATAGTTTCAACATCTATCTTTCCTTCCAAAGTTACTGGTATATCATCTGATATATTCTTTCTCATTTTGTAGAATCTTGTTGTATGACCTGGTTTGTTGCAATGATAGCAAATCATTCCAGGTGCTCTCCAAGGTCCATTGTTCATGTTTCCATTCTTCCTTCTGCATGTTGCAGCAATGTGACCATTACCATGATAGATCAAATAGGTTTCTCTCCATCCAATTGCCGCTTGATAGCCACTGCTTCCTGACTAATAATTATAGGTATTAAACTAGTTTGGGTTTTGATTACCATAGGGATCAAAAAAAGCTCCTTTACTCCTTTGAGGATACCTTCCGGTGTTGTGCATGATAGACTTGCATTCAAATGCTCTATGCCCAAACTTGTTGCATGCATAACAATTACCATTGAATCTATTGGGTCTAGGCTTATCATTTAGAAAATTAGGAAAGTTATTGTAAGCCTTACTTCTACATACATTAGAAGTGTATCCTTCCTTGAGACAATTAAAGCAAACAAGTTTGAACTTTTGCTTACCTTTATCCTTTGGTGTCAGTTGTTTCTTTGATGCTCCATCTTTTGTTCCAGAGGTCTCACCTTCCTCATATCTAGAGAAACCAAGTCCATTGGTATTCTTTACCAGTTTAACTGATTCAAGCTTCTTCTCTAGATTGACAGTGCTCTTATTGAATTTGGCAAGTATTTCCTTTGACTCAGTAAGTTCTTTGGTAATAGCAGCATTGGCTTCCTTCAAGGTTGCATTCTCAGAAATAGCCATGTGTAGTTCACCTTGGATTTCTTCCTTTTCTATTTTATTTTCATGAAGATGAGTGGTAAGTGCACTAATCTCTTGCTTTAGCTTGGAGATCTCATGATCTGTGTCTTTTACTAGATCTTCAACTTTACTCTGGTTCTCAAGCTCTTGACACATTCTGATAGTTAGTCCTTCAAGTTCCCTTCTTAGGTTGGCATTGGACTCATTCAAGTTTTCAACTTCTTGAACTAGGGCTTCCATGTCCACTTCATCAGAAGAACTATTCTTAGTAAGCTCCATCAGTTTTTTAGCATGCTCTCTTCTTTTTTCCCGAGAGGCCTTATATTTGACTTTAAGTTCATCATAGGCTTGCTTAGTTTGAGTGAGATGATGATTAAGTTTCCTCACAATGTATTCCCCCATATCTCTTTCCAAGTGGTTAGACTTATAGAAAGGTTGGCTTTGATACCAATTGATGAATACTAAGAACGGGGGGGGGTGATAGTTTTGATACTTAATGTAAGTATAAATGCCAAGCTAACAAGATGAGAGGGGGGGTGAATCATACAAACTTAATCTTCCATAAAAACAATAGATTCAACCTCAGTAACATATACTTCAACAATATAACCAAAATTTCTAAGCATGCAAACTCATAAGCACATAATCATCATAACACTCATAACACCAGATTTAACATGGAAACCCAAATAGGGAAAAACCACTGTGGGATTTTGGACCCACTAAGAAATATACTCTTCTAGAGTATTCTTGGTTAAAAGCAAATCCTATTAAAGATTACAAACACATTGCTAGATGTGACCCGGTTAAGAATTTCCCTCAGATATGTTAGGATCTTCACCTTGTTAGAGGTGACCTTGTTAAAGGATTTCAAATACTCAATCAGAATGTCACCTTGCTAGAGGGTTTTACAAATAAGACTGTTAAGTCCACTCAGTTAAGAGATTTTCTATCACTTTACAAAATAATAGTAATAAAAATCTATTTGCAACTTCACATCAAAAATGCTAAAGCAGATTCTTATTTGCTCAATACAATCTAGTCATAGGACTTATCTTGTCCCTCTACTAGGCTCTTTGTTAGGGGTCCCATAGATACTGAGAGGGGGGGGGTGAATAAGTATCTGACTGGTAATTAGTATTTCTTAACTTAAAACATGCAAAACATAATATAATAGTGTACCAGTATGCAAGAAATAATGCAATAAACAGATTCAAGAGCATCCACATGAAAAGTACACCATAACACAAGATGTTAACGAGGAAACCCAGTGTGGGAAAAACCTCAATGGGATTTGTGACCCACAATATTCACTCACTGGCCAATAAGAGAATATTACTTACAATAGGGGCCTGCACATGCAGGAAGGCCAACTACCTAGAGCTCACTGCTCATTAGGAAGTCTCACTGACTTACAATAAGGATTATACAAATCCAATATCTTGTACTTCTTTAAAATAGCATCTTCAATGCTAGATTCAGTACCGGTTCCTGCTCTATTCTTTACATATACCCTTTGACCTATATTTCATACATTAGGTTTGCCTAATATTTTCCTTTATACTTCTACATCACTCATACAAATGTCTACAATGATCTCCTTTATATATAAGAGTCATTTTACAATTTTCAAGTCGGCTTACAATAATAAACAAAATATTGTATAACAAAATCCTATCGGCCTCTATGCCGATATACTTCTTTTCTTTTGTGTCGGTGTCCTGAGTGCCAGTGTTGAGTGTGATTTGTTGATGCTGGCATAATGTCTTTGTTGGTGCCATAGGATTGCAAGGTTTCCATCAATGACAAAACCTTCAATCATATACAATGTCTCATTGGAGTGTGCATATGCCAACAATCTCCCCCTTTGGCATTGATGGCAACACTCATGAGAAATTTCAAAAAGTATCTAAAAATGTGTAGTCCAAAAATGTTACCAAAAATGTGAGAGCTCCCCCTAAGCATATGATTCCTATGTTTTGAATTTTCTCATCACAATACTCCTCCTTTGGGATCAATGACAAAGGTTGTCAAGATGTCAGTAGAGTTTGTAGTTTCAACTATCCATAACCTCAACTTTGTAGCTGGGTAGTTATAATCTAAAAAAGATCTCCCAAAATCAAGTTTATACTATTCATAAAGTTCTTACTATCCTTTATTGTTGTCTCAGTTCTCTTCACTATACCAGTGAGATGCTGCAAATGCTCTACCAGTCTTTTGCTTCTCTGTGTTAATGCCTCAGAAATTTCCTTCCGTAGAGATGCTAGATAGTCCAATCTTGGACTTAGTTTAGATCTCAAATGTTTTTCCTTATTTATTATTTTTTCTTTCTCTTTTTCCAATTTAAGTAGTTCTTCCTCAAAATTTGCTATCTTCTCTTCAAAAAGTGATAGTGTATTAGGTTAGTTGACAAAGCTGTCTGCAAGTTTATTTATCTCATCCTGTACCTTGATCATTTTCTTGTCAATATCTACAATCAAAAAGTTTGTTTTATAGGTATCTTTGTACAAATTTTTGTATTCTTTCAACAAATTACATAGTTCCGGTAGAAGTGTGTCAAAATCTCTATTACACTTCTTTATTTCCTCATCAAAGAATTTATGTTTTTCAATTTCTACCTTATCCTTCACTGACTCTTCCTTTATTTTCTCAATGTTTTCTAAGATATATTTACATAATGTATCCAATTGTCCTAAAGAATCTTTGTTATCTATATTGCAGTTGGGAGCTATTACCTTCAAAATTGGTATGGAATCATCAGTTGCTTTGTAAGCTTGTGAGCTGCAGTCGGTTATTTTCTTGATAGAATCTAGTAACACCTCAGTCACATTTGTTGATTTATATGCTGATGATGATCCAACAATACTGGTGGAAGTAACTAAGCTTGTATTGACCTCTGGTAGGTCAGTTTGTGTTTGCATTTCTTTAAGCACTGGTTTTCCTACTTCACTAGTTACCGATGACACTATTTCCTTATGTACCTATTTCGGTTGTTGTTGTTATGGAGCCTTTAGCTCTGTTTGTTTCTCAGTATGTTGCATTGCCTCAGTTTGTGTCTTAGTCTCTACCTTTTGCTCTTTATCTTCTATCAATTTCTCAGTTTCCCCTGCTACCGGAGGCTCATTAGCCATATCTGACTTATTAGTTGTATCTTTGTCTACTACTAGGTTGATCTTCTAAGTATCAACATCCATAGTGTATAGGACTTCAGAATTAGGATTATTATCCTCTACATCCACACTCTCAACTGCCGGTTGATCTTCACTAGTTGTTTTTTTCACTGGTGGAGTATTTAAAGTAGGTGGGAGTAAGTTGTCTTTAACTTTGATGCTTGGTGGTCCACCAACATTACCTTTCCCCTTGTCTCTATCTTTTTAATATACCTTTATAGGTTTAGGGTTTTTGTACTCTTCTTTTTTTTCTTTCTCAACCAGGAATATATCCCATCCATCTTTTGTTTCCTCTATCACCTCATTAACTCTTCTTGCCATCAGTGAAATATGTCGGTGTGCAGTAGAGAATACTGATCAGTTTGCTTGAGCAATTAAAACTTCAATTTCTTGTGGAGAGTTTACCGGATATACAGCAAGTAATTTCTCAATTTTTATTTTCTTATCCAATTCTATCATTACCTGTCTTCTTGCCTCTAGTCTTTTGAATAATTCATCAGGAATTTCATTGACTACTTCCATCAAAAATTTATTGTACATATCCATGTGCAATATAACAGTGTTTTCAACTTGTTCTTTCTCATCAGCTGTTAGAGTGTCATAAATTTTCTCTATATTTTTCAGTTTACCTTCCTCTGTGATTTCATTCAGTAATATATGAAGAGGGGCCAAGTCTCTATTTGTCCTCTTCTTCTTCTTGGGTGTCAGTTTATTCTTTGGTGTGGCCTTTCTTACCGAAGATCTCACAGCTTGTTGCTTTTGCCTTGTCCTCCTAGGTGAAGGTGTGGTTGCCAGTGAGGGATCTCTTTTTCTTACAACTCTTTTAAAAGTTGCAGGCATGTCACTTCCTGAAGAAGTACCTACCGATGATAGGTGAGTTTCAAGCTATGGAGCTGCTAACTCATCCTCTGTTATGCTGGTTTTCTTCAATACATCTTCTTTAATGGCTTTCACTTGTCTGGATCCTTTCCTTACAACTGGATTTCAATATTCTCTGCACTACCAAATACTTCTTCCTTTGGCTCTTTGGGGGCTTCCAGAAGTGCTTTGGCATATGTTTCAACTATGTGATCATCTATTTCATATCCCATCTCTGTTACCCAAACTGTCCTTGGGATGACCGCTTCCATCCAGATTTCATCTTTCTTGATGACAAAGCATATATAATCTTTGTATTTGTCTACAATCTTCTATGATAACCCTACTCTTTTCTTCATTTTAGCTTTTAATGCTTGAAAGAAATTATTAATATTATTTTCCTTGTTCTCACCCATGTTATTGAATAGTTCAGTCAATTGTTTTCTTACCGGTATGTCATATCCAAGTTCTTTGTAACCTATATTGGGAACCTATTTTGTTATGTGTAGCATTAGGCATACCAACAAATTTCCAAATCTGAAAGTTCCTTTCTTGTCCTTCTTGATCTTTCCAAGGTTGTTGATTATTTCATCCTTTAACCACTCACATATGTCAATTTTTGCATTATCTGTGACCATGTCATAAGCACTCTTAATGCATAAACTTGAAACTAAATTAAGTCTATTAGCGTGAGTAGCTTTATAACCTAATATCATACTGATGAATCTCACATTGATATCTGGTATATCATTAACCCTTAGAGACCTCTTGTCAAATGTTGCACCAGTTAGTTTTATAACTAGGTCATTGGAAACCTTCTTGGTTTTATCTGGTCTCTTACCGGTGGTCGGTAACCTTGTGATAGCTTTCACAACTTCCTTGGTGATCTTATGGATTGCATCTAACTAGAAAAACTCTTGATGTACCCTGCTTAAAACTATCCTAATCACATCCTTTGAAAATTCAGGAATGCTAAGGATTTCTATAAATCCTAGGGTCTCAATGATTTTGTGTTCATCCTTTACATTGCTGGTATTATCACATATCATGGTTTTATACATGGTTTTAATTTTCTCATCTCCTAACTCTTCAATGTTGCAGTGTATGTACATTATGGGGTCTTCAACATAGAAAACTCCCTTAGGAATTTGAGAAAAAGCACCTAAGGTATCATCCTTCTTTCCTATCTCGGGAACTAACTGAAATACGAGCCTGGGTCTTTTTATTACTTCAACAATAGTAGGGTTTTCTATGTATTCAATTGTAGAGGTGGATGCCATGATTAAATACCTTTTACTACCTTGGATGGATGATTGCTTGGAGTGTGCTTGCTTCTTGCTCGAAATGCCTTAGCTCAGAGTCTTTGCGCTCTCTGAAAATTTGAAATCTCGGTGAACTGAAATGGAGCCAAAACTTTAACTTTATAGTGTCTTTTCACCATCTACCACATTAATTGCATGCCGGTTAAGTATTCTCTTAACATTGTTTGCCAGTAATAAGTAATTTTAAACTTCTTATCTCTAACCGAGGGAATAATTAGCACATGTATCAATAGATTACCAAACCTTCAAGGAAATTTTCTTCAATTAGATGAAGAACTTCCCACCGGTGCAGCACTACTCTATCCTTCCAATGAAGCATCACTCTATCCTACCAGTGAGGCATTGATTGGTTCTACCGGTGGAGGAGTATTCCCAATATTTAGATCAGCTTTTCTAATCCATTGTTTTGAGAATTCTTGCTTAACCTCTTCAACTTTTTCTTTACCTTTCAGGCTAGCACTTTTGTTGTCTACCAGTGTTCCTTTACTTCTACAAAATTTAGCAATATGCCCAATCTTGTTGCATGCATAACAAGTTACATTATTCTTCTGAATAGCTTTCCCATAACCTATTCTGGTTTGTGTTCTGCATTGATTAGATAAATGTCCAAATCTTCCACAAACATAACATCTCACATTCATTCTGCGGTTTTCAGAGTTGTGACCAACTTTGTTGCATTTAGAACATTGACCAATGGGTGTGTTGATATTCTGATAATTTCTAGATCTACATTCATTTTCTCTATGACCATACTTATTACAATTAAAGCATTTTCCATTGAATTTATAAGCATTAGGTTGTCTTACTAGTTTGCTGTGATCCTGGGTATTTGCAGTACCAGAGCTTTCATCAACTTCAAAGCCAATTCCAAAAGTGTCACCTTTAGGTTTTTGATTTTTCAGCAAGGTGCCAAGTTCCTCTAAGCTTTTCTTGAATTTTTCTTTGTGTTGATTTGTAGTTTCTAGTTCTCTTTCTAAGATTTCTTTTTGTCTCATCAATTCATTTGAGTCATTCTGAGTATGCATCAGATCTATCTTCAACATGTCATTTTCATAGCTAAGTCTTGTATTCTCATTTGCTGCATCACTTAGTCTTCTGGTCAATTCTTCTTCATTCTTCTTCCTATCCTCAACTTCTTTGCAAAATCTCATAGTCATATCCTGCATTTCATTTTTTGTTGTCACGATCTCTTGTTTCAACTTTCTTATCATATCATTAAGTGATTCCTTTTCATCATTCTCATTTTGCAATTTTTCATAAAGTTCTCTTCTCTTATTTCTTGCAACAGTAAAATTTTCTTGAAGTGCCTGAATGATATCCTGAGCTGCCCTTAAATCATCTTCTAGTTTGATATTTTTCAATTTCTCTACATCATAGTCTGTAAGAGCTCCTTCAAGTTGCTTCATCAGATTTTCCATCTTTACCAGTGTCAAGATCTTCCTCAAGCTGTTAGGCTTCTAAAAATAGAGGACCAAGCTCTGATACCAATTGTTAGGGATCCCACAGATACTAAGAGGGGGGGGGGTGAATAAGTATCTAACCGATAATTAGTATTTCTTAACTTAAAACATGTAGAACATAAAATAATAGTGTACCAGTATGCAAGAAATAATGCAATAAATAGATTCAAGAGCATCCACATGAAAAGCACACCATAACACAAGATGTTAATGAGGAAACCTGGTGTGGGAAAAACCTCAGTGGGATTTGCGACCCACAATATTCACTCACTAGCCAATAAGAGAATATTACTTACAATAGGGGCCTACACATGCAGGAAGGCCAATTGCCTAGAGCTCACTGCTCAATGGGAAGTCTTAGTAACTTACAATAAGGATTATACAAATCCAATATCTTGTACTACTTTACAATTGCATCTTCAATGCCAGATTCAGTATCGGTTCCTGCTCTATTCTTTACATATACCCTTTGACCTATATTTTGCACATTAGGTTTGCCTAATATTTTCGTTTATACTTCTACATCACTCATACAAATGTCTACAATGATCTCCTTTATATATGAGTCATTTTACAATTTTCAAGTCAACTTACAATAACAAACAAAATATTGTATAACAAAATCCTATCGAACTCTATGCCAGTATACTTCTTTTCTTTTATGCCGGTGTTGGTGTCGGTGTTGAGTGTGATCTACTAATGTTGGTATAATGTCTTTGCCAGTGCCATAGGATTGCAAGGTTGCCATCAATGACAAAACCTTCAATAATATACAATGTCTCATTAGAGTGTGCATATGCCAACACTCTCTACTCTATTAATCAAACAGGTCTTCAAGCTTCTATGCTTGGTAATCACTATGTAGCATCCTTGTGCTTACACTTGCCCGCATATATTGTTTATCAATAGTTCCTTATTTATAAACAATTTGCTAACTACTTAATCTCCTTGATCACATATCCCATGATCAATCATAGCTATCAGATATTTAAACTTGACTAGGTTCAATGTATCCTTCGATCTGAAAACATTTTACCTTGCCTTGGAACTTGCATACATTTCTTGGAAATTGTGCTAAGGTATTGTGGTTCAATCTAAGCTGTAGATCTTTTTACCGATCTTCCATTGCCATAGATTCTTTAACAAACTTCATGCACAACATACCAATCATTTAATCAATTCCAGCTCATCAGCTTCCTTCATTAAATAATGCTTTTCATCATTTAATGCATTCTATTACAGCTCGGTTGCAACTCAGTAAATACTAAACTTCACTTGGTAGACATTCCACCTTCATTAACCGATAGCGATAACCTTAGGGTTTACCAACTAGGTTTTTTGCTCGGTAACATAGTATAGTATTAACCTTACAATCAACAACATATGTAGGATATCAAAACAATCTAAACATCATGATCTCATCATTGTCTAACTCGGTAATAGTTGCCCATTGAATAACTTATTTCTCCCCTTATTCATCACAATCTTTCTGTGTCTTTTACTGACATCTTTATAATCATCAAATCATACTTCTTAAGATATGGCAACATCATACTAAATTAGAAAATCAATTTCTTGACATCAATGACAAAATAATAATATTAAGATAGTAAACATCCTTAATCAGTTATATCCATAATCATCAACAACCTTCTCAATATCCTTATTGAAATGCCAACAATCTCTTATTATCTTTTATAATGCCAACAATCTCCCCCTTTGGCATTGATGGCAAAACCAATTGAGTTGACCTAATTGATTTGGATTGTTGTGAGATTCTGAAACACTCTCCCCCTATCATCAGACTTCTCCCCCATACAATAGTCTTCTCCCCCTTTGACAACAATGTGAAAAAGTAAAAGAGCTAAAACATGATTTCTTCCGCTAAGAAGTGAATTCATTGCTGTTATGTATCAACTCAGTCTCGGTCAGAGCATTATGTCTTCAATTCCTATTCTGTGTATTTGTTTCTTGCACACCTTTAGAAAACATCCTAAAGTGTGTAAATAAGCATCAATCCACACATAATATTCTATAGATTCATCGAATTGATGCTTTCACCAAACTCAGTCAGTGAGTAGAAGATAGGGGTAGGACCCGTAACTTGCTTCTGAGATACTCAAAAGTGTCCCTTGGCAGTGTCTTGGTGAAGATATATGCTATTTGTTCCTTTGTGCCAACATACTCCAACACCACTTTCTTCTCTTGAGCTTCTTCTCTAAGATAATGATATTTGATAGAGATGTGCTATGTCTTAGAGTTCATAACAGGACTCTTTAAAATGTTAATGGCATTAGTATTGTCATAGAATATAGTTACTAGCTTGGTAACTTTCTCATTTATACCTTCCGACAGTTGTTTGATCCATGCTATATTAGTACAATTCAATGTTGCAGCAACATATTCAGCTTCTACTGTTGACTATGAAACACATCCTTCTTTCTTGCTAAGCCAACTCACTAGTCTTTCTCCTAAAAAGAAAGCTCCTCCACTTCTGCTTTTTCTATCATCAATGTTGCCTGCCCAATCAGCATCAGTATACACTTTTAAATTAAAGTCATTTTCTTTCTGATATACTAAGCCATAATCTTTAGTACCTTTCAAGTATCTAAAAATTCTCTTGATTGTTGTCATGTGTGTTTCCTTGGGATCCACAGAAAATCTTGCAACTATACCTACTGCATGTGCTATATCTGGCTTGCTGTGAACAACATATTGTAGCTTTCCAATCGTGGATCAGTAAAGTGTCTCAGCAACAGATGCAGATTCATCATTCTTTGATAATTTATAGTCGGTAGTCATAGGAGTACTTACTGGTTCTGAATCCTCCATTCCAAATTTCTTCAAGATTTCCTTTATGTACTTGCATTGAGTAATGAAAATCTCATTTTTCATTTGCAGTATTTGTAAACCTATAAAATACTTTATCTCACTGATTAATGACATCTCAAATTCTTTTCTCATTTCATTTCCAAAGTTCTTGCATAAAGATTCATTTCCACAAAAGATAATATCATCAACAAATATGGCTGAGATCAGTATTCCAATTTCATCATTCTTCATGTACATATTGTTGTTTTCACTTGTTCTTATAAAACCAATCTTGATTAAATAAGAGTGCAATCTTTCATACCATACTCTAGGTTCTTGTTTCAGACCATATAAAGCTTTGTTCAATTTACATACCTGATCTTTATTCTCTCCTTCAACAAATCCTTCAGGTTGTTCAATAAAAACTTCTTCTTCTAATATACCATTCAGAAATGCAGATTTGACATCCATTTGATATACCTTAAAAATTTTGTAAGTAGCATATGCCAACAATGTTCTTACTCCTTCAAGTCTTGCCATAGGTGCAAAAGTCTCCACATAATCAATTCCCTCTTCTTGAGCATATCCTTTGCAAACTAGTCTTGCTTTATTTCGAATGACCTCACCTTTTTCATTCAGCTTGTTTCTGAAAATCCACTTTGTACCAATTACAATTTTTTCCTTTGGTCTTGGGATCAGTATCCTTATGTCATTCTTCTTGATTTGATCAATCTCTTCTATCATAGAATTTATCCAATCTTCACTATTAAATGCCTCTTTCACTATCATTGGTTCAAATTCAGATATTAGACATGTGTTCTGTCTCAGTTTGTTCCTTGTCATCACTGGATCATCTTTATCTCCTATAATTTGACTTGATGCATGATTCCTTCTAACATACTTGGCTAATATAGGCTCAGTAGGCTCTGTATGATCTTCTTCATCACTCGGTAATTGGACATTCTCTTCAGTTCCTTCAGCATTTTTCTCAGTAGGACTTCTCAGTTGAACATATATAAATTCTTCATAATCTTTTGGTTCTTTGGAGTTTCCTTCATCATTTCTTTTTGCAAATTCATCAATTTTCACATTTGCACTTTCTACTATTTTGTTAGATGATTTGATCAAACATTTAAATGATTTACTTCTAGAAGAATAACCAAGAAATGTTCTTTCTTCACTTTTCTAATCAAACTTTCCATTTCTATCATCTTTGTGTACATAGCATCTACTTCCAAAGATTTTGAAGTAACTTACATTAGGTTTCTTGTCATACCAAATTTCATATGGTGTCTTCAAACTTTAGTTGTACTCGGTTCAGGGTGTAAATTGCTCTGCTTATTGCCTCTCTCCAAAATGTGTGTGGCACTTTCTTTTCAATCATTGGGGTTCCAGCACAATCCACAATAGATCTGTTTCTTCTCTCAGCTATCCCATTTTGCTATGGAGTTCTCAGTGCAGAGACATCTTTTTATACCATGATCATTGCAGAATAAGTTGAACTCATCAGAAGTGAACTCTCCTCCTCTATCTGATCTAAGACATTTTAGTTGTCTTCCTCTTTCATTTTCAACTCTTGCCTTGTACCATTTAAACATTTGAAAAGCTTTTGATTTTTCTTTTAAAAACATAACTGACATCATCCTTGAATAATCATCCACAAATAATATGAAATATTTATCACCATAATAACTTTGAACTTTCATAGGACCACAAAGATCAGTGTGCACAAGATCTAAAATTCCCTTAGAAGTGTAGGACTTACTTGTAAAGCTTGATCTTGTCATTTTACCCATCTGGCATTCTCAGCACATAGCATTCTTAGGTTTCTCAAGACTCGATAGACCTCTTACTTAGTGATTCTTACTTATTTTGATCAGGTTATCAAAATTTACATGACAAAATCTTTTATGCCATAACCAGGTATCATCTATCTTTGCATAAATACACTTGTTCCTAGTTGAGTAAAGGTGAAACGTGTTACCTTTTGTTTGAGTCCCAGTAGCAGTTAACTTTCCATGCTTGTCATGAACTTTGACAATTCCTTTCTAAAATTCTATTTGGTAACCTGTATTGTTTAGCTGTGCTACACTCAACAAATTATATTTCAAACCTTCAACCCAATAAACATCATTACATTTAGCATTGTCAAGAAGTGTTATGGATCCTTTACCTTTTACCAGACATGGTGCATCATTACCAAATCTTACATAACCTCCATCATAATCTTCTAACATAACAAACTTGTGTTTATCACCTATCATGTGATGTGAGCATCCACTATCTATGATCCAAGAATCATTAGTATTTATGTGAGATATTAGGGCTTTTTCTTCATACCTTTCTTCATCTAATCCTTCTTTGATAGCCACATAAACTACTTCCTCTGTATCAATTTCATCTAATTTATCATCATTTGATTCCTCATCGGCTATTAGGCATGACTTTCTATCTCTTCTTTTGAAGTCTCGGTATCCTCTGTAATGATTATTTTTCTATCTGTCATCTTGGTAATCTCTCTTTTCAGTAGAATCTTTGTCAGGGTAGTTAGAAGACATATGTCCTATTCTATCACAATTGAAACATTTCAAAGGTAGTTTTACTTTATACTTACCTTTGCCTCTCAGTAACATTCTGGCTAATAGTGCTTCAAACTCTTCTTTCTTTCTGATTTCCTCATACAGTTTGTGTACTTCTTCCATGTTTTTGCTAAATCTTTCACTTGCTCCACTGTGATTCCCTTCAAAATACTTATACTTTCTTTCATTGTAATCATCAAATTCATGAAGATGAAAAAAACTAAATGCAGACTCAATTTTATTTACCGAAGACCCACTGTTATCAAAGTTAATTAACTTAAATGCATGTAGCTTACCAATAGTAGCATATAAATAAACTGGCATATTGGGTACAGATCTTAATTCATTGATTGCAGAGACTCAGATTGCATAAGCAGGTAGAAGGGTTCCCAATAACTTACTTGTGACATCATTTTCTTGAATGGTTCCTCCTCCTCCTTTGATTTGATTGACAATCTCCTTTAGTCTTGTACTATATTGGGTTATGTTCTCACCTTCATTCATCCTCATAGATTCAAGTTGTCCTCTTAGACTATCCACTTTTGCTCTTTGAACATGTTCATCACCTCCATACATAGATATGATCTTGTCCCACATTGTCTTGGCATCATTGTAGCCTTCTAGATCATTAAACTCTGACTCGGTCAATGCAGATGTTATTTCAATCATTGCTTGAATATGTTCTTGCTTTGCCTTTATCTCTTCCATTGTCAATGGATAGGTGCTAGGTGTAATAAAATCATTCTCTAGATAATATACAACATATTCTCCAACTCCTGATAGGTGCAGCTTCATCCTTTTCTGCCATGTAGAGAAACTAGACTTGTTCAGCTTCGGTGCATCCCTGTTATACATCTTTGGATCTTTGCCTCAAGTACCTTTAAACTTTTCTTCTGGAGTCCAAAGCTCTGATACCAATTGATAGTTATGATACTTAATGTAAGTATAGATGCCAAGTTAATGAGATGAGAGGGGGGGGGGTGAATCATACAAACTTAATCTTCCATAAAAAATAATAGATTCAACCTCGGTAACATATACTTCAGCAATATAGCCAAAACTGCTAAACATGCAAACTCATAAGCACATAATCATCATAACACTCATAACACCAGATTTAACATGGAAACCCAAATAGGGAAAAACCACTGTGGGAATTTGGACCCACTAAGAAATATACTCTTCTAGAGTATGCTCGGTTAAAAGAAAATCCTGTTAAAGATTACAAACACATTGCTAGATGTGACTTGGTTAAGGGATTTCCCTCAGATCTGTTAGGATCTTCACCTTGTTAGAAGTGACCTTGTTAAAGGATTTCAAACATTCAATCAAAATGTCACCTTGCTAGAGTGTTTTACAAATAAGACTATTAAGTCCACTCGGTTAAGAGATTTTCTATCACTTTACAAAATAACAATAATAAAAATCTATCTACAACTTCACATCAAAAATGCTAAAGCAGATTTTTATTTGCTGAATACAATCTAGTCATAGGACTTATCTTGTCCCTCTGTTGGGCTCTCTACTCTATTAATCAAATAGGTCTTCAAGCTTCTATGCTCGGTAATCACTATGTAGCATCCCTGTGCTTACACTTTCCCTCATATATTGTTTATCAATAGTTCCTTATTTATAAACAATTTGCTAACCGCTTAATCTCCTTGATCACATATCCCATGATCAATCATAGCCATTAGATCTTTAAACTTGACCAGGTTTAATGTATCCTTCGATTTGAAAACATTTTACCTCACCTTGGAACTTGCATACATTTCTTGGAACTTGTGTTAAGGTATTGCGGTTCAATCTAAGTTGTAGATCTTTCTGGCGATCTTCCATTGCCATATATTCTTTAACAAACTTCATGCATGACATACCAATCATTTAATCAATTCTAGCTCATCAGCTTCCTTCATTAAATAACGCTTTTAATCATTTAATGCATTCTATTACAGCTCGGTTGCAACTTGGTAAATACTAAACTTCACTTGGTAGACATTCCGTCTTCATTAACTGATAGCGATAACCTTAAGGTTTACCGACTAGGTTCTTTGCTCAGTAACATAGTATAGTATTAACCTTACAATCAACAACATATGTAGGATATCAAAACAATCTAAACATCATGATCTCATCATTGTCTAACTTGGTAATAGTTGCCCATTGAATAACTTATTTCTCCCCTTATTCATGTCTTTTACCGACATCTTTATACTCATCAAATCATACTTCTTAAGATATGGCAACATCATACTGAATTAGAAAATCAATTTCTTGACATCAATGACAAAATAATAATATTAAGACAGTAAACATCCTTAATCAGTTATATCCATAATCATCAACAACCTTCTCAATATCCTTATTGAAATGCCAACAATCTCTTATTGTTTGTTATAATCCCAATAAGGGGTGAATTAGTATACCAAAAATTACTGAACTCAAACACTTTATCAGTCTAGCAGTAAATCGGTATAACAGTTTAACTAACAAACCGATTAACACAAATGCAAACCAAATAGAAAGTAGGGCATTCACCCACAGAAGTACAATCACCATAACATAAGAGATTTTGACGTGGAAACCCAAATGGGGAAAACCATGGTGAGATGAAACTCACAAGTAACTATCTGCAGAATAGTAACAAGACCAGTTAAGGTCATACAATGTTCTTTACCAGAATAGATCTTGTTAGGAATCTCAATCTCTATTAGGAGATAGGTCCAATTAAAGACTACCTTGTGAGAGGATTTTAGATCCACATATATGAATCACCTTGTTAGAGGATTTACAAAGGCTTTTATGGGCCTACCCTGTTAAGGGTTTCTAACTTGTCAAAGATGTGAGTAATCAACAAGTGAATGCTCTAGCAAATAGCACAGTCTACTTGGTTAGAGCCATGATAGTTCATTGCTAATGCACTTTAGCATTACTTTAGTCTTCACTAAATCCACACTCTATTACAGCATGCAGACTTGATCTTTTTTGTTAAGATCGCACATACAAGAACTCATCAACCACCACAAACCCTAATAGTTACACACCTATATTGAAACCCTAGACATGATGTCCTTAAAAGGAATCTGATTTCATGTCAGTCCAATAGGATTACATTGCAAGTTCCTAGGTTCATTGTATCTAGACACATTTGGTAACATGACAAAAAATCACCATCAAAGTGTCGGTAGATGGTAACTCATCACAAAGATATACTGGTTGGTCACTCATCATAGAGTATTACCAGTTTATACAACTTTATCGATTGTCGGTTGGTAACTCAAAGTAATACAGGCTTAACTATTAGATAGATTACCGGTTGACAGAAATGAAGACTAGAAAAATGATAACTATCGCTTCTAGTTCTTTTTCTCTATTCCGCTTGAGATCTTCAAACCATTTGAGGTCCTCATGCCGCTTGAGATCGGTAAAGATTTTCTGCAAGACACCAATAGTCTAAAGAGTATAACATAATACCGATTTGAAACAAATACCGGTTGAGCATAACTCATGCATACAAAAAGTGATCTCATAGCAAGTGTGTGTCCATCAATGACAATCACAACATAATCATAAAAAATGCCAACATTGTTGTCGACCCAATGGTAGATATGTTCTTCCTACTCAGTTGGTGCCTCATTTTTGGTCAAATTCTCATCCAACCATTGAGGATCACTTTCTTTACTGTAGATATGATCTCTGCAACTACTTTGGGATGCCACCATGCCTGCTTCAATGTGATATGGTGACTTTTGGCTCTGCAGATGTACTCAAACCCATGTCATGTGTGTAGAGTTCTCCCTGATTTGAGGGGATTTCATTTTTTTCCATGTCATAGAGTACTTTTAGAGGTTGTTCTAACACACTATCAAATCTATTGATCTAATATTCTCCCCTCTCAAATATTTTTGTAACCTAACCCTGGTTAGGGTTAGGGTTTCCATTAGTAGTTCAATTCTCAGTTATGCCTGAACTATAAAGGCAATTTTGTAACTTGTTCTCAGGGTCTTCCCTTCTTTTTCTTTTGCTAAAGGAACCTTGTTTTCTCTATGTTGGTTAACAAATTTGTCTTGTCTTAATTTTATGATGACTCATTCATGTTACCCTTTTTTTTTTGAAAGACAAATTGAACCAATAGTTGGGTAAAGTTATGAATAATTTATCCTCTGCATAAGGGTGCAGCTTCCCGTATGATATTCGATTATTTTTTTTTAATTTCTAACTTCACTTTTAACCAGAAAGTGAGTAAAGGCATTCATATTCATAAGTCAACACCACGTGAATTCTATAAAGATAAATATTATGTATGTAAACTCATAGACTTATACTCAAACTAGCTTCACTTCTCAGAAAAATTCCTCTTAACATAGATCTGATCGAGTCTCACTCATGTGTCACAGGACAAGGGGGATCAGAACATGCATGCAAAATTAACAATAGACCTATTTATTAAATTCATTCACAAACTTATGAAAGTGGAATAACCAAAGAGGCAACATATGCTACATAAATGAATATATCTCAAAAGAGATTTTATGTTCACATTCAAACACAGATTTGAAAGTTGCGGAATAAGTATCATTATATTCACTAATAAAATATCTTCCTTGAAAATTCAAGACATTCATAAGAAAACAAAGTCTACTAATCTATCACCACCAAAATTTCTCAGGCCTTATCAAAGTTAATAAAATTAGTTTTTATAGCTACAACCTAGCTAATAGTTCATACGGGAAACACAAAAAAATAAACCATTTCAGCCCTGTGAATTCAGAGAAACTAGTGTTTAAACACAAAAATAAAATTGTTTTCATCACTAACAATTGAAAAGAGACATCCTAGCATAGAATATTCCTAAGCAATTTTAATAACTACTTTTTTTTTTCAATCCACGTAACCAACAAAAAAGTGATGAATGATTGTGCTATGCGGTGGCCCCACGTGTGTCATTTTTCTTCCATACTTCCTTCTCACAACGTATTTGTGCTACTTTATCTGAATTCTCATCTAGGTTCTAAATGCACATGAAAAGAAAGCTTTGTTTTAGACATGAGTCTCAAGTCATTTGAAACAAAGCCCTTGGCTTCTTTGATGTGGTTGATTTTCTCTTCTAATGACCTTGTTATGACCTCAACTATTTCTAGAGTTTTTCCATCATCTTTTAAGCACTTCAAACCAACGCAATGAAGCTCATTGCACATGGAAGATACCAATTATGGAAGCTAATTTACCAATTTGGCAGACTCTTCATACACCTATCTCACCAATGCATTTCTCCATTCTACATTTTGTTGGCATACATACAGAACATTATCATCTAGGGAAAGAAATGGCTTCTCTAACAAGAACTTCATTACACCATATTTATGTACTTCTCTCATTTGAGCTACCTTTTTCACCCCCTCAACTTCTTCATTCTTCCATTTGACAATTTCATTCTCCAATTCCTTTGGTGCCATGTTTGCATCATCGTGAACCTTACTTAGGTCCACAAAATATTTCCCTCCTACTTTTTGAATTTCGTCCAGGCAATCTACAAAAATGTCTGCCATTAATCTACATTTTTCAATTTGCTCAATTATTTTTTGATTGACAGGGAACTTAGGATCAAAAGATGTAGGAGTCTGAGAAATGGGTTGTGGATTAGGATTATTGATGGCCTCAATGTATTCTTCCATGCTCCTCATTATCTCCTTCATTTCACACTTATCTTTTTCATCCTTCTAGGATCTTTACAGCATCTTCTTGGTTGAAACTTCCAAATGTAATGCATATGATGTGTGAGTTCCTACCCCTAAGTTTACTTTTTCCATCATGAAATATTTACTTGTCAGATCAACCATAGTTTCATCAGTTTTTGGGCAAGCAATCTTTGTACTCCAATTACCTGTATCTTCATCAAAATCAATTTTTGATATAGTCTTTAACCTTTTGGCTTTGGAAACCTTTCCTAGACATTTATTGACCATATCCTTGATAGGGTTGGATACTAGAAAAATGTTCCTTTTCTTACTAGTTAATGTGTTCTCTAACCATGTTGGCCTTGGGGTTGTGAGAGATTTGTTTGAATCAATTTATGCCTCCTTTTTGATCCTCACTACTATGGTAGTGTCCCGATTTAGGGCTTCACCTACTTGTTGGTTGTCACCCTCATCATCTAAATCTTGTACTCCCACATTTGCATTTGAAAAAGAAATATCCATCTCGGTTATGGTCTTAAGGCCAATTACTATATCAATAGGGGAAGATTTTCTTTTTCTCTTAGTTCTAGAAGGAGTGATTCTACCTGTTGTTAAATCTTCTTTGCTCTATACCCTTTCTATTACCCGCTCACCCTTCTCCTTTTTCCTAGAAGGACCTACACAAGATGGAACAAGGGGATTAGAAACTAGGGATTTAGTGGGAGAGGTTGAACTTTTTCTTGAACTTCTGCTCAGTCTCCATTCTCTAAGCCACTTTTCTATTCTTCGGATAACTGAGAACATCCTGTTTTGAATATGCTCTTCTTCATTCTGTCCCCAATCTATTTCTGAAATTACCCCCTTCATCCTATCATCAACAAACTAGGAATCAATAAAATCACTTCCATCATCAACAATATTTTCAATATTCATCTTCAGACCAAAATTCCTAATTTGTTGTACTAAGAGTCTTAAGTGAGCTCTTCTTTGAACCTCATATTCATCCATACAATCCACCTAGAAATCTTCTAGGTTTGGTATATGTTGAAAATCCTTTGTGAGTGTAAGGTGGGCTGCTGCAAACCCCTTAGCATCAAAATAAATTCTGGGAGTATACAACTGAAAGTTTAACTTCTTGAACTCCAACTCTAAATTCAGGGCATCCGAGACACTATTACAGGTGTAATAAGTCAACTAAATGGGAAAAGAAACTCCTGTCTGATGCTTCACCCTTTATTTATTGTCTATATGTGCAAGTTGCCTACACACTTCAATTAAAAATTGCCTGTTAAAGACATATCTTGGCAACTTATATGGTTCACCTTCAAAACCACCAACCCTCAAATAAGTGAATCTAGAGAACTAAATATAGAAGCTCCCATATGTGCTTACAAACTACATGGCTTCCTTGGTCAATATTTTATGGATATCCCATTTCAATTCAAAAACCAATCTCCCAAGGAAAACATCATGGAGACTTTGATAATTCTTAGCAGCTTTGTTTTGTTGCAAATGTGGGTGATAATCATATATCCTCATGTCATTTCACCAATTTTCATGATATAAGCCAACCCATTAGTGAGTGTAAGCTAAATAGTATATGAGGTAAGATGACATATAGAAATTTTTGTTACCAAAACAACTTAAACCCTCATGCATCCTTTCGGCAATTAACTTCACCTAATCTATATATCTCCCATCATCTAAAATAACCTAAACAAAGAAGTACATCCAATCTTCCCAAAAGAAGACCATCTGATTCCCTCTAACACTATGAAGAAAAATGATAATATCTTGTACCTCTCTAATCAAATTTCTCTGGTTAATGGTCTAGGTAAACGAGAGCCACCCTTCTGAAGCTTCAATAACTAGTTCTGGGAAATAACACTTTGATATATTGTCTTCTATTTGGAAAAAGACCCTTGACTTAGACACTGTCTAGTCTTCATATAGTTCTTTCTCATAAATCTTCATGATTGCAGCAATGGTTTCCCGATTCACTTTCAACATAACCTCACCATTTGCGATTTGGATGCTCCTCTAAACAGGGTCATAGTGGCTCATACATTCTTGGACTAATACTGGACAGAAAATGGTTGGTGGTAAAGATGCCACTTCTATTAACCCACTATCAATTATTTTTTGTATGAGATGGGAATTTGCAGAATCCTGCATTGTCTCATGAAATTCCTTTAAATCTACTGATGGGAGGAAAGTATCACCTAAATCTGGGTATGAACAAACTAGCCCTGAGTTTTGGTCAATTTTAGGCAATGTCGGTTTCATCTTGGGTTTCTACATAGGACTTAGAGGTAAGAAAGAAACTTTGCAAAAAATAAAATTAACAGAGCTCCAGAGTACATGGAATGACGAGGATGAGGGAAAAAGAAAAAAAATCACCTTGAAAGAGTATTATGGACTGCAAAAACAACGGTCAAGTCACCATGCATAGCATGCAACACTTGCTTAATTATTAAATGGGAAACTACGAGAAATGATTTTAAAAACAAAAACTCAAGTAAGGGTGAGATAATTTCTCACACGATTCATTCAAGATGAATTGACTACTTATCTATGTCTTCTTACTTTGAAAAGACCCTTTCCTAACATCTCAATATTATTTGGCTTATTCCTTCCTCTTCATGATTACCATGCAATATAGTACACCTCACAACTTATTATCTCGGGTTCTTTTTAAATTTGGAATTTTTATTTTTTTTGAAACACCCACCAACATGATGCTTTCCTTTTTCACTTGAAGTTGGATTCATCCAACATTGAACCTTGAACTATGAACCACCTTCAATGATGGTTCAAGGGTTCAAGTTCAACAAAACCAAAATGGTCCACAAACGGACCAACATAAGAATATACAACGGACCTTGCTAAAGACAAGACTTCAAACCGAATTCCACTCTTACACATATTAAACCTTGAACCTTGAACTTTAGACAAAGATGATTAAAAGATTCAAGTTCAAAGATGCATCCGGCAAAAAATTACTACAGACATGAACACAGAGCGACAAGACTGCTTGAACCTGAACTTTGTACCTTGGATGAGTTCAACAAAAAGGTTCAAGTTCAAATAATTTATGACCCAACATATAACTAAACTATACACAAGGCCTCACTTTAAAGAACACTACCAAGAATTGTTCAACTAATTAAGTTATCTATTTTTCCTCCTTCAGTTTGGATAACTTGTGTAATGTCTTACCTTTTTTGTCTGAATGCATTTTAGTTTATTTTCTAAGTATATATGACTATGTTAATCCCTCTTAGATTTTCATATGTTAGCTAAGTGCAACTTCTTTTGATTCTGATAAGAATTTTGACCTTCATTCATGCTTTAGGAAACTAATTAAGATAGAAAGTTGTGCAAACTCTTGGTTGATTTTATTAATGACTTGTGAAACTAAAGGAAAGAAGATCACATTCTATCTATGTGAAAACCTTATTTCCCTTCTTTCATTTTCCCTTCTTTCTCCCTTTTCTCTTAGAATAAGTAGAATATGACTTATTAGTGTTTGATTAGTCCAACACCAACACTAAGATTGAATAGGAAGCCAACCTTCTCTAGAGACTCAACCTCACTTTTACAAGTCCCACACTTGGGAGGCTATTTCCATGTTTCACAAGGTTAGTGATCAATTTTGGTCATTAAGGGTGCAAACTTTTTTGACAATAGTGGTCCACACTTCATTCTTGTCCTTGTAGGAGGAGATCTTCACACTTTTGGTCTGCCCTATTTTACACATTTCATTTTCCTATCTTGGAGAATGTAATCATTTGTGGCCAACCTGGATGGGGTTCAGATGTTATATAAATTATTGTATTTGGTTCTTAGGACAATAATAGAGAGATATGATGATATGAATCCTTGATTCATAATTATAATACCTCTTGGAGGTTCGGGTGGTTTGTAATCTGGAATGTATTCTATAGTTAGGCCTATAAGTGTGCATGTTTGCCCACATTTTTCCAGTTAATTTATGATGAATCTAAGATGTTGTGGATGTTTGATTTAGCATTTTCTCTATTATGTGTAGGATCTTCCATTGTGTTACTCTTGTGGCATGACCTAGATTGTTCTCACTGAGGACCCTCTACACCATGCTTGCATCAAATGGTATCAAAGTTGGTTGTGAGCCTTGAGGCATTCCTTTGGGTGAATAGATCATTGAATTGAGGTAGGGTGCAAGTGTGTTACAAGTCAATTGGAACTTGTAGTCAAATTGTTGAGCTGAGGCAATTGTACCAAATCAAGGGAGGAGATGAGGTTGAGAAGGATGAACCCTAGAAGGGTAGAGAAAATGATGGAGGATTTCAATAATGAGATGAGGAATGAGATCCAAAATGCACTAGATGGTTTGCAGAGGAATCTATAATTAGAGGAAGAGTATGAAGAGGTAGGGGAAGAGATGGAGGTCAAAGAGGCTAAAGGACTAATATATGAGTGAGAATATAGATTTCTTATAGTAGTGGCACAAGTGAGTAAAATTCATAAAGTTGAGGTTTCTAACTTTTCAGGTACATTGAATCCAAAAGACTTGATAGATTGGATTGGAGAGTTGGAGGACTACTTTGAGTTTGAAGATATTAAAGATCCATGGAGAGTTAGGTTAGCACAAACTAAGTTGAAAAGGCATGTTTCTTTATGATGGAGAGAGTTGCAGAGGGAGAAAATAGAGAATTGTGAGATGAAAATCGCCTGATGGAGGCAGATGGTTGTAAGATTGAAGGCTAAAGTCATTTTGGGAGACTATGAGTTGGAATTGTTCAAGAAGTTACAAAAATTAAAGCAAAGGGACATGAGTGTGAAAGAGTACACTAAGGAATTCTACAAGATGATGATAAGATCTAGACCTCAAGAGATGGATAGAGAGAAGGTGGCTAGATACATAAATGGACTTTGATTTAACATTAAAGATGAGATGAGTATGCTAAATATTTCTACAGTTGAGGATGCTTACCAATATGCTCTAAAGTTAGAAGGTGTAGTGAAAAGAAGACAACAAAATAACCCTAGGGGAAGAGAGAGATATGCAGTGAATAGAGGACATATGAGTGGAAATATGGAGAAGCAGACTACTGAAGAAAAATCTAAATCTAAATGGAATAAAGCATTGGATCAAATGACACAAAGAAAAGGAAGTGACAGTAGCAATCGGGAATTCTTGGGTAAAGGTTTCAAGTATGGAGAAACTGGACATAGATCTTATGAGTTTTCTTAGGGAACTAGTAAGAAAGGAATGGCAAGGAATTTCATGGCACATGAGGATCGGGAAAACAAACCTATAGATGAGAGTGTGGTAGAACCAGATCAAGGAGAATCCCTTATATTCAGATGATTATTGATAGAGCACAAATAGGAAGGAGACCAAACCTACACAAAGAAGGAATCTTTTTAAGACTGTATGCAAATCAAGAGGTAAGTGTTGTAAGGTTATTGTGGATAGTGGAAGTACAGATAATCTGGTATCTGAGGAAATGATAGAAAAGATTGGTTTGAAGGGCTTGAGAATCATTGTCCTTAGAAGATGAGTTGGTTGAAATATGATCATGCAATAGAGGTGAAAGATCAGTTCTGGGTAAATTTTAATATTGGACCTTACAAAGATGAAGTCTTGTGTGATGTTGTGTCTGTGAGTGCTTGTCATGTTTTGGTGAGTAGACCTTGGTAGTTTGATACAGGAGCTATCTATGATTGTAGACAAAACTTGATCACTATTGAGAAGAATGGGAATAAGTTTAATTTGGATTCTTTGAAAGTGAAGGAGAAAGAGGTAAAGAGTTTGAGTCTCGTAAAGAGTTACTGTGCTGGGAAGCAGGATGCAGAGGATGGGATGGATTTGAAAGACTTTATTGATAGGTCTAATAGCAAGGTAGTGTGAGATGGCAATAAAGTAAGAGTTGTGGTAGCAGATAAGATAAAGTCTCATGGAAGAAGTAAATAAGATTTGCATAAGGAGAGTGGTTTTAAGAGAGTGTGCATGTTTGAAGCAAAGAGAGAAAGGAGAAGAGAAGAATAAGTTGGAGAATCTAGTCAAGGAACTGGAAGAGGTAAGGAGAAAGAAAGTTGCAGACAATGAAGACATTTGGATCAAGAATGAGCATGAGATTGATATCCTAGATCCATTTTTATGTTTATGAGTTCCCTCTAATGGAATATTTTTTTCTACATGGGGTGTTTTATGTAGGAGCATCCTAGATCAATGAGAAATCTTGCATCAACTAAAAATATTTGTTTTCAATTTTGTTCATGTTCAGTTCTATGTTGCAGCTTTTGTGATTCTTCTAGCATTCTTTGGTAGTTGTTCATTTTCCATTTTGGATCATATTTTTGGCTTCCATACTTGTTCTTGTTCCTTGACCTATATTTTCATTTCATTTGGATACTTTTCCAACAAGTTATCTCTTCTAGAATGTCTATTTCTTGGTTCCCGGAATAGTTTGAGCTTATCGACTAGTTGGAGATTTCTTTTCGTCTGGGGTGCCTCATTGATTTGTGGATCTAATTGGCACCACATGCAATGTTCACAAGCCCTTGGTTGGCCTTCCTTGGTGGTCCATACTTCATTCTTTTCCTTGTTAGAGAAGGTATTCACACTTTGGGTCTGACCTATTTTACATGTTTCATTTTCTTGTCTTGGAGAATGTAATCTTTTTTGCCGACCTGGATGGGTTCTAGATGCTATATATATTGTTGTATTTGGTTCTTAGGATAGTAGTAGAGAGATATGATGATATGAATCCTTGATTTGTAATTAGAACACCTCTTGGAGGTCCAAATGGTTTGTAATCTGGAATGTATTCCATAGTTAGGCCTCTAAGCCTGCATGTTTTCCCACATGTTGCCAGATAATTTACGATGAATCTAAGATGTTGTGGATGTTTGATCTAGCATTTTATCTATTCTGTGTTGGAGATTACATTGTGTTACTCTTGCTGCACAATCTAGATTATTCTCATTGAGGACCCTTCAGACCATGACTACATCAGATAGATGAATAGGTTTTTTGTCAACTTTGTATGGCTTGCTATTTAATTTGGTCTTCTTCAGTCTAAGATCTTGCCTTTAATTGGTTCAGACCATTTGTCTATTTAGTTGTCAACTTTGATTCACTTGAGGAGTCATAAACCAACTTCGAGCCTTTAAATTTGAGCAAATGTGGTTCCTAGAGGTCACTTCTCTTCTACTACTTCATGAGTGGTGGTCTAATTGTTTGTTCTTTCATGGCTCTATAATGTATCAGTTCTGCAAAAAAATGCAGTGGATTAAATTTATGATTAAAATTTGGAATTATAGAGTTTTCAAAAATATCTTTTCTAAAAAGGTTGATGTATAATCAAAGTTAAGAAACCTTAATGAGGAAATCATTCAATTTAGTATTATCAATATTTTATACAAGATTCAAAAGGGTTTAAATCTTCAACTAGAATAGATTTTTCACAAGGAGATTCATTGAAGGCAGAATTCTCGTGAGCTTTGGTTGCAAGAGGTAGACCATAATACCATGTTTTTTCACTCATTGGCAAGATGAAAAGGGATTCAAATTTAATAACATGAATCAAGAATTCTTTAGGAGACATGATTTATAATGATGAGGAAATTTATAAGGAAGGTGTGATGTTCTTTACTTCTCTATTTGCTGAAGATGCATGTGCGCATGATCAGTTGTTTCAAAAGACCAAAAAAGTTTTTCAATATGTTCCTCATTTGATAAGTAATCAAGATAATATGGACCTTATTAGCCCTTTCTCTATTGAATAAATTATAAAAGTGTTTTTTTCTATGCATTTAAACAAAGCTCCAGGCCTTGATGGATTCATGGCCCACTTATTTCAAAAATATTGGAGTTTCATAGGAGACAACATTTGGAGAGTGGTTGAGGAGTCTAGGAAGAATAGTAATATCTTGAAACAATTTAACACAACCCATATTTCTTTGATCTCAAAGATGACAGTCCCTAATACATTTGTAGTGTAACATAATTAATAAAATTATAACAAAGGCTATGCCAGTTAGACTTGCAAAATTCATTCCCAAGATCATTTCTTCACAAAAAAGGAGGCTTTTTTCTGGGAAGAGAAACTTCTATGGGTGCTTTGGTGGCACATGAAGTTATTTATAAAATAGTTCAACATAATATGGAAGCAATTATTGTTAAGCTGGATATGATGAATGCTTATGAAAAAGTTAGTTGGGATTTCCTCCTTCAAGTTCTTAGTAAATTTGGGTTTTGTTCAAAACAGTGTAAATGGGTTATTTCTTTCCTCTTAGGTACTAAGTTTTCACTTTTGATTAATGTGTTAGTCCCAACCAGTGCTGAGAGGGGAGGGGTGAATCAACACTTTACAAATTTTACAAAATTAAAACCTTTTTACTCAGGTTTGCACTAACTTAATATTCATCAATACAAACAATTATTGCAGGAGAACATGCATGCATGAAAAGATGCACAATAACACCATGATTTATCTCGTGGAAACCCAAATGGGAGAAAACCATGATGTGAGTAGAAACTCACAAAATTTGCACTCTTCTAGAGTAGGCTCAGTGAGGAGCTATCCATGTTAGGAGATTACAAAGAAATTGTTAGGTGCCACCTAGTTAAGGGATTGTATTTAAGGCTTGTTAGTGCCTTTACCCTATTAGAGATATCCTTGTTGAAGGACTTAGGATCCTCAATTAAGATGTCACCTGGTTAAGGGATTTTACAAGGGGACTTGTTAAAGTCCACCTGGTTAAGGGATTTTGAGTTTTAATGATTAGAAAGCAACATGAAGTTGATCTGCTGGAATAGCTACTAATAGCTTGATTAGATCATAATAAAATTTATACTTTATCTGCACCAGTTGTGTCTTCTCTGTACTACACTAGTCCTCTGCTCATACCCTTAACTCTGTACTTTGTCAGTCTACTTCACACACACTTTGTTTTGCTAAATCATTTAGCACTTCCTCACTCTTCACTCTGCACTTTGGATCGCCTCTCATAGGATTTGCAATTTTCAAATTTTTTGATCAAAATGTTTTGTATGAACTCAAAACACTTTATACACTCTCTGTCATCACCTTCAAGTGTTTCCTTAATCAATGCAATCACAAATCTTGGTAGATTTCAAATTCAAATCTTCTCTCTCTTTCTCTTTGTGCCCTACAATAATTCCACCAACTACTCATCCAGATCTGCCACCACATCCCCCAAAAATAGTGACTTCTGGGTCGAGTTCAGTCTGTTAAATGCAAACCAAAAACTTCACAAGTAATCATGGCCTAACTCCATGATGACCAAGGTTGACTTCACCAACTCACCTTTTTCCATTGCAACTATGTAACCAATCACCACTTTGAGATTTATGGTGACCACCTATCTTCCTTCTACTTCACTAGTCTATTGGTATACCATTGTGTTCTCCACTACCAATTCATCCTCTCATACTTCTTTGCAGTACTTCCATCAAGCCTCTTTTCTTGTTTTCCAATGAGGCTTTGGTTTTCATAGGACCTCAAGCCTTCTTGCCTAAGTCACCTTCTATGACTTCATCATCATCAGAATATCCAACTTGAAGATCTGACCTTAACAATGATCTTCTTGAATGATAGACCAATTAGCTTAGTTTGTCTTCCCTTAAGCTGATTGAACCTTGATCATCTATCTTTTATGATGCTTTGATGTTGTTTGCAAGCCATCACCACTCCACCAGTCAGTGTTAGTCATCAATGACAAATCTCATCTAATATACCAATTCACTGGATTAACTGGCTTAATCAATATCAGTGATGCCATCAATCTCCTCCTTTGGCATTGGTGGAAATGCTTCAGAATCTATCCTATCAGTTTCTCCATGTACTTTCTTAATTTCTTTCTTTATTTCTATACCAATTTAATTTTTCTCTGAGTGATGAGTATCTCCCCCTAACACTGGCAATACTCTTAACCACTTCTAGCAACCCTTTGCTCAACACTACAACACCTTCAACAATCTTCCCACTACTCAACAATAATCAAACACTATAGTAATCTCCCCCTTTGACATCAATGCCAAAGGTGTAGTCTAGACACCCTATCTCACAAAGTGTACTGATTGCTCCCCCTAACAGGAGTAGTCCATAATCATCAATCTAAATACATATATTTTTTCAAGAAAATCATACTGGATTGATGTTGTTTCTATCTTTACTCACCATAGAGTATGCAGGGGAATTACCCCTAGTTTACCTCTAGGATATTCAAATGTGTCCTTCTATAGTGGCTTGGTGAAGATATCTACCACCTATTCTTTTCTTGGTATATACTCCAACCTTACTTGTCTTGAATCTATTCCCTGAGGTAGTGGTATTTGATAGCTATATATTTTGTCTCGGAATGCATCACCAGATTCTTGGATATGTTGATAGCATTGGTGTTGTCACAATGAATCACCATAGGTTCAGCCACCTTTTCTTGGATACCTTCGAATAACTACTTGATCCATACTACCTGCATACAATTGATTGTAGCAGCCACATACTCTACCTTGGTTGTGGATTGAGAGATGCAATTCTATTTCTTTTTTGTTCATGACACAATCCCATCTCCAAGAAAGAATGCACCTCCACGAGTGCTCTTTCTATCATCAATGTTCCGTACCCAATCTACATTGGTGAAGACACTTAAGTTGAAATTTCCCTTATGTGGATACCATAGACCATACTCATCAGTCCTCTTAAGGTATCTAAATATTCTCTTAACTACCACCATATAAGGCTCTTTTGGATTTGCAACAAATCTAGCAACCAAGCCAACTTCTTGTACTATATCCAGTCTACTGTGTACTGCATACTGCAACTTACCGATCATGGATCGGTAAAGTGTCTCATTCACTTCATTAGCATCATTATATTTGGAGAGCTTGCAACCTGTAACCATTGGAGTTCCATTTTGAATCTTCCATTCCAAAAGCCTTCAAGATTTCCCCTATGTACTTGGTCTGGCTAATGAATATACCATTCTTTCGTTGAGATACTTGTAGACCAACGAAGAATTTTATTTCATCAATCATGGACATTTCAAATTCTTGCTTCATTTCATCTGCAAATACTTTGCCCATCTCATCATCTCCCCTAAAGATGATGTAATCTACAAACATCTCTACAATCAGATGTTTTTCTTTTTCTCTAGTTTTCAAATACATGTTGCTATTGTTACTAGTTCTTATGAACCCTATACTTAATAGATATGAGTGAAGCCTCTCATACCAAGCTCTTGGTGCTTGTTTTATCCCATATAGAGCCTTCTTCAGCTTGCATACCATATCTCTTCTATCTTCTGAAACAAACCCTTCTAGTTTCTTTGTGTACACTTCTTCCTCTTAAACACTATTCAAGAATGCTGATTTGACATCCATTTGGTAAACTTTGAACTTCTTGTAAGTAGCATAAGAAAGTAGGATTCTGACCCCTTCCAATCTGGCCACCAGTGCAAAGGTCTCTCCATAATCCAAAACTTCTTCTTGTGCATACCCTTTGCAGACTAACCTTTCTTTGTTTCTTACTACTTGACCGATTTCGTCCATTTTGTTTCTAAACACCTGTTTGGTGCCTATCACATTTTTGTTCTTCGGTATGGGCACATGAGTCCAAGTTTAATTTTTCTCAATCTACTCTAGTTCTTCTTCCATGGCTTTAATCTAGTCTTCATCTTTTAAAGCCTCCTTTGTTTTTTTAGGCTCAATTTTGGAGAGAAGACATGTATTCTCTCTTTCTCTTCTTCTAGTCAAAACTCCAGCATCTTTTTCACCAATTATATTGTTAGTAGGGTGTCTATTTCTAACATACCTTGCTACTACTATTTCATTTCTTGGAGATTCTTCTACCAATTGTGTAGGTTCTACTTCACATGCTTCCTCATTTTCCACCACAATAGGACTCTCTTTAGTAGGTTCAACTGGTACAGTGTACTCAAATCCTTGATATTCCTTTGGTTCACTCTTGCTATCCTGTTCATTTTTCTTTGGAAACTCATCCACTCTGACATTGATACTCTCCATAATCTTAGCAGTCCTTTTGTTCAAACACTGATATGCTTTACCCTTTGTGGAGTAACCTAAGAAGGTTCATTCATCACTTTTAGGATTGAACTTTCGAAATTACTCATCCTTCTTGATATAGCACCTGTTAGGTCCCGGATACAATTGAGAGGGGGGGGGTGAATCAGTTGTATAATAAATTCAAACCAAAAACTTATTAACCAACTTAATGCTTAATACCGGTAAACTAGTTAAGTATGCCGGTAGACCGTGTTAGCAGTAAATTGCTATACCAGTAATATTTAATGCATGAAACATAAACATAAACTCATCCACAACTCATGACACCAATATTTGTACGTGGAAACCCTGTAAGGGGAAAAACCACGATGGGAAACCTTACCCACAATCAGATGATACTACTGCAGATAGTAAGTGTACAAAGAGGGGTTTGCACATGCAGAAAGGCCAATAGCCTAGAGCTCACTGCTCAATCACAAATGGGAGTCACACTGACTACAGTTGGATGGTTAAATCCAATAAGAATGTACTACTCAAAATAGCATCTTCATATGCTAGATTCAGTACTGATGTAATGTTGATATGCTTCTACAAAAACCTAACTTCACCTTCAAATGATGTCTTCATGTATGCCTCTGCTTGATCTCGCATATACCTTTACTCAAATCTTTTTCGCATTTCACACTTGATCTTACAAATAAGATCTTACATTTATACCATACCCTAAGACCAATTTTAGTAGGTCGGCTCTACAAGATATTACAATAAAAACATTTTACAAATAATATAATATCCGATGCAATAACTGATTAAACATGTCGGCTTAATGCATTTACAACAATAATAAATCATCTCCATAGCGTGCCATGCTGATTTGGAAAAGATAAACCTGTCAGTGTAACCCTAGATAATCCTGGACCTATTTGCTGGTAAAAGCAAATATACAAATATGAATATACCAATGATTATTTCTTCAAAATAAAGTGTCCACATGATGTCTTCAATATTACCAAGTGTCTTCCATGTCATTCCAAGTACCAGTGAACATTATATCCTACCAGTTAACCATATACTAGTAACTGTTGCACAGATTACTGCTTGACAGTGAATGTTGTTGGATCTCCAAAGTAGGTGTATTTAGTAGGTGTTGACATCAATGACAAAACCATACCAAAATACCAACAATCTCCCCCTTTGGCATTGATGGCAACACAAGTTGGAAAAACCATCAAAGTGCCAAAACAGAAATGCCAAATACAAAAACCAACAATCTTCATTTCTCTCCCTGGGAGTAACAATACCAATTTCTCATACCAATTTTCTTTAAATGTGTTTTTCAAAATCTCTCCCTTAAAATCTCTTTTTCTTACCAAAAAGATAATATGTTTTTCCATAGATATCTCTCCCCCTTTGACATCAAATGCCAAAGTCACAAAAGGTCAAGTTCATACAAAATACCAACCAATTCAATATACCAGCTACTCCCACTGAGAAGCAGCTTCCTCATCAAATACCAGGATAAAATATTTGTCCATTTAATTCTGTCGGTTGGTGACAATCATCAACTATCTAAGTCTCTACCAGTGGTGGTATGACTCCAAGCTGATTTTTGAGATACTCAAAAGTCTCCTTAGGCAAAGGTTTTGTGAAAATATCTGTAAGTTGTTCTTTAGTATTCACATAAACCAGTTTTATCTCTTTTTCTTCAACTTTTTCCCTTAGAAAATTCAGTTTGATAGAAACATGTTTTATTTTATAATGTAATACCGAATTTTTAGATATATCAATTGCTATAGTGTTATCATAGTATATAGTAATAGATTCCTTGCATTTTACCTTTATGTCTTTCAACATTTGCTTAAGCCAAAGTACCTATGTACAGTTTGTTGCTGCTTCAACATATTCTGATTCTGCTATTAATAAAGATGTACAACTTTGTTTCTTATGCAACCAAGAAACTAATCTCTTTCCAAGAAAGAATGCTCCTCCAGTGGTACTTTTTCTATCATCCACATCTCCTGCCCAATTTGCATTTGTGTATGTACATAGATCAAAATTTTCATCTTTAGGATACCATAATCCAAGATTTGTTGTGCCTTGTAAGTACCAAAAAATCATTTTCACTGCTGATTCATGATTTTCCCTAGGATTACTCTGAAATCTAGAAACTATACATACTGCGTTCATAATATTAGGTCTGGTTTGTGTCAAATATAGTAAACCTCCTATCATAGATTTGTATCTAGTTGGATTAACATGTGTAGATTCATCCCTTTGAGATAATTTGTCATTTGTAGTCATAGGTGTGCTTACCGATTTAGAGTTCTCCATCCCAAATTTCTTTAGTATTTCTTTCAAGTACTTAGATTGACTCAAAAATATACCTTTATCAGTCTGTAAAATTTGTAATCCTAAAAAGAATTTTATTTCTCCAATCATAGACATTTCAAATTCTTGTTGCATTTCAAGAGAAAATTCTTTACATATTCCATCTTCTCCTCCAAAGATTATATCATCAACAAATACTTCAATAATCAAGATGTCATCATTAGTTACTTTGTAATATAGATTGTTATCTACATTTCCTTTAGTAAAACCAATCTTTAAAAGATACTTATCCAATCTTGCATACCAAGCTCTTGAGGCTTGTTTTAATCCATACAGAGCTTTTCTTAACCCATAAACCATATCATTGTCATCTGTCAAAGAAAATCCATCAAGTTGTTCAATATAAACTTCCTCTTCAAGATCTCCATTCAAAAATGCACATTTAATATCCATTTGATAAACTTTGTAATCCTTGTGAGCTGCAAAGGCCAAGAATAATCTAACTGCCTCAATTCTGGGTACTGGTGCAAAGGTTTCATTGTAATCAACTCCTTCTTTCTGAGAATATCCCTTACACACTAGTCTTTCTTTATTTCTGACAACCTTACCATCTTCATTAAGTTTGTTTCTAAATACCCATTTGGTTCCAATTACATTTATATCTTTAGGCCAGGGAACTAATGTCCAAGTATTATTTTTCTCAATTTGTCCTAATTCTTCTTCCATAGCTTTAATCCAAAATTTATCTTCACATGCCTCATTGATAGATAATGGTTCAATTTGAGAAATAAGACATACCTCTTCATTTGCCAATCTTCCTCTTGTCATAACTCCTTTAAATTTGTTTCCAATTATCTGATCTTCAAAATGATTCAATCTTACATACCGGGGTGTCTTAGTTTGCTATTGTTCTTCAATTACTGTGGAATCCTCTGATGATAATAGGGTAACTGGATCTTCATTCTGTACCACTGGGTTTAGTGTAGGTTCATTTGTCACAATTTATGTTGCCGGTTCAGAGTCTATATACCTTTAAGTTCCTCTGAATTGTTCATCAATCTTTACATTTGTACTCTCAACAACTTTCTGTAGTCTTTTATTAAAACATCTATATGCCTTGCTCTTAGATGAATAACCAAGAAATATTCCTTCATCGCTTCTAGAATCAAATTTGCCAATATACTCAAATCTGCCTAATATAACATTTACTTCCAAAAATTCTAAAATGCTTAAGAGTAGGAATATTACCAAACCATAGTTCATGAGGGGTCTTACCAGTTTCACCTTTGAATGTATAAACAACAATGCTTACTGCCTCTCTCCAATACACATGTGGTAGATTTGCTTCTGATAACATACTTCTTGTTGCATCCAAGATAGTTCTATTTTTCCTTTCAACAACTCCATTCTATTGTGGTGTCTGAGGTGCTAATAACTATCTTTTGATTCCATTCACTTCACAGAATGTATTAAAATCTTTAGATGTGAATTCTCCTTTTTGGTTTCTTCAAGTTCTTTTGCATAAAAGGCTCTCCAGTCTAATTTGTCAAATGATGGAGCAAATGATGTTGATGCTTTAAAGGCCAAATCAGTCTTTATAGTAGCAACAAGACCAAATTCCTCAATTTCAAAAGCTGAAAGTTTTCCAATCAATGTATCCCTAGTTACTGATGCATTAGGCATTGTTCTCAACTCATTTATAGTAGTAACCTTCATTTTATATGCCGGTGGCAAACCTCTTAAGATTTTTGAAACAATTTCATCCTCACTCAAGGTTCCTCCACAACATTTGATACCTAAAACAATTTCATTTACTCTTTCCATAAAAGAAGAAATCCTTTCATCTTCTTCCATTTTTAGATGTTCATACTTGACTCAGAAGCTTTCAAGTTTTGCAATTTTGACTATGGAATCTCCTTCATTCAGTGTTTCCAAATGATTCCAATTAGCTTTAGTAGTAGACCTATCAGATAATCCCATGATTTGTTCATCTGATAATGTGCTCAAGAGTGCTTCTCTTGCTTTGCAATCATTTTGTTCATCTTTGGCTAAGGTAGTTGGAGTATTCTGACCAGCTACAGCAGTAGTATAACCATTCTTAGTAACTTCCTAGATGTCTTTACCGATGTAATTCAGATGTGTCTCCATTCTGATCTTCCATATCCCGTAGTTGGTTCCATCAAGTTTAGGACTATCCTTCCTGAAATAATTAGTAGTCATTGGATCTCCTCAAGTTGCTAAAATTTTGCAAAAGAGGACTAAGCTCTGATACTAATTTTTAGGTCCCAGATACAACTAAGAGGGGGGGCTAAATTAGTTGTATAATAAATTCAAACCAAAAACTTATTAACCAACTTAATGCTTAATACCGGTAAACCAATTAAGTATGTCGGTATATAGTGTTAGTAGTAAATTTCTATACTGGTAATATTTAATGCATGAAACATAAACATAAACTCATCCACAACTCATGACACCAATATTTGTATGTGGAAACCCTGTAAGGGGAAAAACCATACTAGGAAACCTTACCCACAATCAGATAATACTACTGTAGATAGTAAGTGTACAAAGAGGGGTCTGCACATGTAGAAAGGCCAATAGCCTAGACCTCACTACTCAATCACAAATGGGAGTCACACTGACTACAGTTGGATGGCTAAATCCAATAAGAATGTACTACTCAAAATAGCATCTTCATATGCTAGATTCAGTACCGGTGTAATGCTGATATGCTTCTACAAAAACCTAACTTCACCTTCAAATGATGTCTTCATGTATGCCTCTGCTTGATCTCGCATATACCTTTACTCAAATCTTTTTCGCATTTCACACTTGATCTTACAAATAAGATCTTACATTTATACCATACCCTAAGACCAATTTTAGTAGGTCGGCTCTACAAGATATTACAATAAAAATATTTTACAAATAATATAATATCTGATGCAATAACCGATTAAACATGTCATCTTAATGCATTTACAACAATAATAAATCATCTCCATAGCATGCCATGCTGATCTGGAAAAGATAAACCTGCTGGTGTAACCCTAGATAATCCTGGACCTATTTGCCGGTAAAAGCAAATATACAAATATGAATATACCAATGATTATTTCTTCAAAATAAAGTGTCCACATGATGTCTTTGATATTACCAAGTGTCTTCCATGTCATTCCAAGTACCGGTGAACATTATATCCTTCCAGTTAACCATATACCAGTAACTGTTGCATAGATTATTGCTTGCCAGTGAATGTTGTTGGATCTCCAAAGTAGGTGTTGACATCAATGACAAAACCATACCAAAATACCAACAACACCTACTTCCAAATACTTTGAGATAGATCACATTGGGTGAGTATCCACACCATAATTCATAGGGAGTTTTTTTAGTCTCTTTCTCACCTATATCTGGTTCAAGGTATACACAATAGTGCTTACTGATTCTCTCTAGAAGATATGTGGAATATCCTTCTATATCATCAGAATCCTTGCAAAATCAATCAAAGTTCTATTCCTTCTTTCAGTAACCCCATTTTGCTGAGGTGTTCTAGGTGCAGACATCTGTCTCATAATCCCCTATTCTTCAAAGTAATTCATGAACTCTTGAGAGGTGATTTCTCCTCCTCTATTTGATCTTAAACATTTCACACTCTTACCAATTCCTCTTTCCAATCGAGCCTTGAAGACCTTAAACATGTGAAAGGCTTCAAATTTTTCTTTCAGGAACACAACCCACATCATTCTTGAGAAATCATCTACAAACAACATGATATACTGGTCCCCATAGAAACTCTTGGTCCTCATAGGACCACACAAGTCTATATGAGCTAAGTCCAGCATATTCTCAAATGACTAATATTTATTGTTGAAACTAGACCCGATCAACTTTCCTAGTTGGCATTCTTTGCACATAGCATTTTTTGAGGTTTCATAATGTCAGGCATACCTTTGGAAGACTTCATTTTAATAGCTTTTGCTATGTTATCAAAGTTAACATGACACAATCTTTTGTGCCATAGCCAACTATCTTCTACCTTTTCCATTATACAACTACCTATAGTGGTGTCTAGGTGAAATAGATTACCTCTAGATTGTTTACTAGTAGCAATCAAACTTCCTAATTTATCATTTATATTACATATTCCTTCATTGAATTCTAATCGATAACCCTTATTGTTAAGTTGTGCAACACTTAATAGACTATATTTTAGCCCTTCTGCCCAATAAGCATCTTCACAATTTGTTCTATCATTTAGGGCTATAGATCCTTAATCTTTTACTGCATAAGGAGCATCATTTCCAAATCTCACCGTTCCTCCATTACAATCCTCCATTCTAAGGAATTTGTTTTTGTCACTGGTCATGTGGTGAGTGCAACCATTGTCAATTACCTAGTCTCCACACCGGATTGAACTAGAGATCAATGTCATATCACTTTCCTTTGTGTTATCTTCCTTTACCACTACAAATGCAATTCCATCTCTATCAGATCCTTCTGACTCTTCATCGGTAACTCCTTCTGCAAGATAGCATTCCTTCTTTCTCTTGTCTTTGTAGCTTCTTAAATTATCCTTCCTATCATTATCAAGACATCTAGATGCAATATGACCTATTCTATTGGAAGAGAAACACTTCAAGGGAAGTTTACCTTTATAATTTCCTTTTCCTCTTGACAGACTTCTTTGATAATAGAGCTTCAATCTCATCTTGTTCCTGTTCTTCAGAAAATAGGTTGTCACATTCATGAGAATGACCGGTTCTTGTAGTAGAACTATTTCTAGTTTCTTTTCTTCTCCTTGTTGGTGCAGGTATCATGGAAGCTTTAAAGGCAACATCAATCTTTGGTACATTGTTATCATAGTTGCTTAGTTCAAAGGCAGTCAACTTACTGATTAGTGAGTCAAGTGAAACACTAACTGCTCCTAAGGATATGAGTTCCTGAATTGCAGAAACCCTTATGGAATATTTTGGTAGCAAGGTTCTCAGGATTTTCCTGACCACATCATCTTCTTCAATCTTTCCTCTAGCACTTCTGATGGAATTTACCACATCCTTTATTCTTTTTCTATATTGTTCTATATTTTCTCCTTCATGCATCCTCATCTCATCAAATTTGCCTCTTAAGCTGTCCACCTTGGCCTTTTGTACATGAGGATCTCCTCCATAGATAGTCTTTAGATTATTCCACATCTCATAGGCTATTTTCAGATCTTGAACTTCAACATACTCATTATCAGATAGAGTGCTAGCAATCAGATCCATAGTTGTAGTATTGTCTCACCTTTCATTGATTTGATCTACAGTGAGAACCCCTATAGGTTCATTGTACTCTATGATTACATGATTCCAGTATTGATCTCCTAGGGTTCTTAGGTAGATCTTTATTCTACCACACCATAAGGTGTAATTCTCCCTAGAGAAATTAGGGCCCTCCTTTCACATCATCTTGGATCTTTCCTTAAGTTGTTAAGCTCTTCTTAATCTAAGGACAAAGACTCTGATACCAATTTTTAGTCCCAACTAGTGTTGAGAGGGGAGGGATGAATCAATACTTTACCAATTTTACAAAATTAAAACCTTTTTACTCAAGTCTGGACTAAGTTAATATTCATCAATATAAACAATTATTGCAAGAGAACATGCATTCATGAAAAGATACACAATAACACCAAGATTTATCTCCTAGAAACCCAAATGGGAGAAAACCATGGTGTGAGTAGAAACTCACAAAATTTGCACTCTTCTAGAGTACGCCCGATGACGAGCCATCTCTGTTAGGAGATTAAAAGGACACTATAAGGTGCCACCTAGTTAAGGGATTTTATTTAAGGCCTGTTAGTGCCTTTACCCTATTAGAGGTAGCCTTGTTTAAGGACTTAGGATCATCAATTAATATTCACCTGGTTAAGGGTTTTTACAAAGGGACCTATTAAAGTCCACTTGGCTAAGGGATTTTGAGTTGCAATGATTAGAAAGCAACAAGAAGTTGATCTGCTAGAATAGCTACTGATAGCTTGATCAAATCACAATGAAATTCATACTCTGTCTACACTAGTTGTGTTTGCTCTGCACTAGACTGGTCCTCTACTCATACCCTCAAATTTGCACTCTGCACGTGTACTTCACACACACTCTGTTATGCTAAATCATTTAGTACTTCCTCACTCTACACTCTGCACTTTGGATCACCCCTCACAAGATTTGCACTTTGCAAATTTTTCAATCAAAATTTTTGTATGAACTCAAAACACTTTATACACTCTCTGTCATCACCTTCGAGTGTTTCCTTAATCAATGCAATCACAAATCTTAGTAGATTTGAAATTCAAATGTTCTTGCTCTTTCTTTGTGCACCCTGCAATAATTCTGGCAACTACTCATCCAAATCTGCCACTATATCCCCCAAAAATAGCGACTTCTGGGTTGAGTTCAGTCTTTTAAATGCAAACCAGAAAATTTGCAAGTAATCATGGCTTAATTGCATGATGACTGAGGTTGAATTCACCAACCTTTAGTTTTGCATTGACACAAACTCACCAACTCACCTTTTTCCATCGTAACTGTGTAACTGATCACTGCTCTGAGATTTATGGTGACCACCTATCTTCCTTCTGCTTCATTGGTCTACTAGTATACCTCTGCGTTCTCCACTACTGGTTCATCCTTTGATACTAGTATTTTGTACTTCCATCAAGCCTCTTATTTTCCAATGAGGTTTTGGTTTTCATAGGACCTCAAGCATTCTTGGCTAAGGTACCTTTTGTGACCTCATCATCATCAGAATAGCCAACTTGAAGCTGACCTTAACACTAATCTTCTTGACTAACAGATGGGTTATCTTAGTTTGTCTTCCCTTGAGCCAATTCAACCTTGATCATCTATCTCTGATGCTTCTTCGATGTTGTTTGCAAGCCATCACCTCTACTACTGAGATACACCACTCTATCGGTCAATGTTAGTCATCAATGACAAATCTCAGCTAATATGCCAGTTCATTGGATTAACCGGTTTACTCAATATCAGTGATGCCAACATAATGGTGTTCCCTCTAGATTCTTCTCTTCTTTCAAGGGGGTCAGGTAGGAAGACCATTTGTCTCCATTTTTATTCATCATCATGGCTAAGGTGTTGAGCAGATTGATGACATCTCATCATTCTCTGGGGATTTGGAAAGGTATTAATATTCCTCAATCAAATCTTGTTGTAAACCCATATCCTATTTATAGATGATACCTTATTTTTTGGGGATCCTTCCTTGAAGGAATCAAGAGCTATTAAGTCTATTTTGGAGTTATATTATCAAGTGTCTAGGCAAAAAATAAATGCATCAAAATCAAAAACTTTCTTTGTAAATTGCCCCTCAGCATTGCCCAAAAAGTTGGCAGATGTAATGGGCTTCAAACTTGATTCTCTCCCTTGTAAATAATTGGGCATTCCATTATATGCAAGTTCCAATAAAAAGGGTTTTTGGGTGAAAATAATTTCCTCCATCAATAATAGAATTGCATCATAGAAGAATACATGGATCTAATTGGCTGACAAGATCCGTATGACTCATGTGGTATTAGCAACCATCCCAAACTACACAATGCCAATTCTTCCAAAACCAATGATGGTTAAATCTGAGATTAAAACAATTTTGAAAAACAATTTGTGGAAAGGTAACAAGTGCCCTCAAAATAAGATTCATTTGTTGGTCTGGGAAGAGTTTGTAATGAAAAGATTCATTTGTAAACATTCATAATATAAAGTGTAGGAATAATGCTTTAGGGGACAAGCTGTTGTGGAAACTATATACCAATAGCAACTCTTTATGGGCAGCCATCATAAGAGAAAAATACCTAGATTCGAAGGAACCTAAAAGAATTTTTATTGTGTTAGATCCACCTAATGGGTCTCAAATGTCGAATTTCATGCTATCTTGTAGACAATGTTTTCTCCCTAACTTATTTTGGGTCATTTATAATGGTAAGAAAAAATGATTCTAGGAAGACTCGTGGAATGGTTATCCCCCTTTGGATAGGATTGAGGGATTAGAAGATATCAAATAGTTTTAAAAAATGGTTTGGGGTAGTAAAGTTAATGATTACTTCATTTTATCCTCAAATAGGGGGTTTCTAGAGTTATTTGGAAAGATGTCTTCTCTATGCCTGCCCCTCTTATTCAATAATAGTTTCCTTCCACAGAATTGAAGAAGAGGGAGATTCATTTCAAGGATGTTGATGACAACCTCATATGGTTTCCTTCAAAGATAGGTAATTATACAGTGAAACAAGGGTATGAAAATCTTATCAATTTAGAAAGGTCCTATCCCTATAGGAGATTCTCATTTTGTTGGGCTGGAGAGGATCTTCAAAAGGTTGGGTCTTTTACTTGCATTTCTCTTAGAAATATAATTATGTCAAGTGAAAGATTGTTCTCTCTAGATATTGCTCAACCTTTCAATTGTGTTTTTTATAATGAAACAATTGAGACCATAGATCATCTTCTATTAATCTGTCCTTTTGCACATCAATGTTGGGTATGGCTCCAATCCAAATTAAAGTGGTCTACTACCCTCAAATCAGATCTAAAATTAGTTTTTGACTCCTTTCCCACTTTGTTTATGGACTCCTTCTTTGCTTGCATCTATAATAGAGCTCCTATTATTCTTATATGGAAAATATGGTGGGCACAGAACAAGAGAATATTTAGAAAGGAAACCAATGATCTATCTTTAGTCATCTCAAATATTGACTCTTTGTTTTTAGAATCTATCAAGGCTCATGTTTCTAAACACAAACACTTGGCTTCCTCTTTCAAATCATGGGATAGTGACTTATTATCTCAATGACAAAATCTAGATCTACCTTTCAAAGCTATCTTGATGGTCAACTCTTCCAAGTGCAATAATAGGAAGGAGATTAGGTGCAGACTTTTGGAATTATGCCTCTAATTCACTTGACCTTTTGTTCATACTAATCAGGTTAACTCTGGCCAATGAAATAGTGTGAAGAAAATATGTGAACTCTATCGATATAATCTTTGCCGATGAACTCAACTTATCGGAGCTTGGAGTAGCAGGTTTGAAGTCATCCCGATGACCCGACAAAGTCATCTTTGCTCATCGGTGTAGCATTGATTATCGGATGGATGAAAGGATAAAAGACTTACAATTTAGATCCTAATCCAATAGTCATCTCTTTACCACTATGGAAAGATTCATGTATGCTATTTCTTGTGACTTGGCGACCATGGTGGGGCCCGACATAATGAGCAGTCTAGGAGAGATAAGGGTCATGTAGATCGGAGATGATCAAATGACGATCAAGGTTGATCTGACGGTGGTCATTATGTCGTAATGGAAAACTGCTTGTTAGTATATTCCTCACGACATGGTGACCAAGTGGTGGGACCCAGGAGGAGAGCGACTAAGGTGAATTAAAGGCTGAGCAAATCAAAATGATCAAATGACAATCATAGAAGATCTGATGGTGGTCGCTAGGTCACGATGAGAAATTGTTCGTCAGACTTTCCATCATGACCCTATGATAAAGAAGAATTTTGGGTGGGTAGTGAGTTCGTGCTAAAATGTCAGATTAGGGACCCTGGAACCAATTAGGGGGTGCCACATGGTGGAGCGTAGAGAGAAAGATTGGATGTTCAGGATAGCTGATTGTTTGTCTTGTTGATACCCAATGGAATCCCCTTTAGCAATCAGGTCTATCATCGACCATCAGAGATGTAGTCTAAGTTGGTGTATTTGAATACGAACAGTTTGATTCCTAGATGCATGTGGGATAATTGTTTTCTCATGAATGTAGACCGATGTAGATAGTTAGATGTCTAACCAATTGGTGAAAACTGATAGTTGAACAGTCGACATGAAAATGTATATGAAGACAAGAGGAGACTCAAACATGGTGGTTGTTCTGATGATAAGCCATATACTATGGTGTGTAACCAAAGTGATCAAAGTGAACATCTATGCTATGATAATAAACTTTATTGTAAAGTTTCTTTGTTGAGAATAAAGTGATCTTGTTGTTGGTGGTGGGTTTTTTCCCGAAAGGGTTTCCCACATAAATTCATGGTGTTTATCTCTGTGTATGTTTGAAAATTGTCTCTATTTCATATATGCTAATCTTAGTATTTTGTAAAGTTATAAAACACACTAGTCTTATTTCCCCTACAAATTGACATTAGGGAAGCATTTTTCTGCACTGTGCTTTCCTTACAAGTGGTATCAAAGCCTGGCTAGTTGTGTTATCCTTGTGGGTAGGGTTATTTTTGTGTTAATTTATTCCAATGGGAGTCTGTTAGTGTTTCTACTTGTTTACATATTAAGATGGCAAGCACTTCTAGAAGAATGGATATTGAGAAGTTCAATGGCTCCAATTTTGAGTTATAGAAACTTAAAATCGAGGACCTACTGGTTGACCAAGATTTTTGGATTGCAGTGAGTGGACATAAACCTTTAGGAATGAGGAAAGAAGATTGGGATTTAGCAGACTAGAAAGCCAGAGGACTCATAAGACTAAGCCTTGCAGACTCAGTATTGTTGAACGTACATGAGGAGAAGACTACAAGTGATTTGTAAAAGAAGTTAGGAGACATCTATCAGGGCAAAACCTTGGTGAATAAACTCTTCCTTAGAAAGAAGTTATATTCACTGAAAATGGATGCAGGAACACCCTTGGTAGATCATTTGAAGGCATTTAACATGGTTCTCACTCAATTGACATCAGTCAGTGTGGCTATTTAAGAAGAAGAATGTTGCATGCTGCTGTTATGCTCATTTCCATATACTTAGGAACATTTGGTCATGGCCATTAGTAGTACTACAACCCAGTTCAAGATGGATACTGTGGTCAATACTCTTTTGTCCAAAGAAATGAGAAATAAGTCTTCTGAGATGATAAAAGATGCACTCTCTGTTTGAGGCAGACCAAAGGACAAATACAAGAAGAAAGGGAAGAAGTCCAAGTCCAAGTCTCAAGAGAGGTCCAAGTCTCCTAGAAAGAAGTCTAAGGTGAAATGTTGGAACTATGGACAAAAGGGTCATATTCAAAAAGACTACAAAGAGGAGAAGAAGAGAAAGACCTCTTCTGATAATGAATCTTCTCACAATGATGTAGACACTTTTGTAGCAGCTTTAGCAAGGCCTGCTTCTGACAATGTCTGGTTGATTGACTCAAGGGCATCTTTCCATATGACATCTCACAAGGAGTGGTTCTCAAAGTATGAACCATATGCTGGTGGGAAGGTGTACTTAGCAAGTGACTCAACATTGGATATTATTGGGAGAGGAAGAATTAAAATCCAATTTCCTGATGGGAGAATAAAGGGAATAAACAGAGTTCTCCACATACCAGGTTTGGCAAGAAACCTACTTTCTGTAAGCAAGCTGAATGATGCTGGAGTCCAGGTAACATTTGTGTCTAGTGGTTGTAAGATGACTAGACAGTCTATTAGTTTGGCTAAGGGTGAACGCATTGGTACATTTGTACAAGTTAAATGCAGAACTTGTGTGCTATAATAGAGTCACTAAGAAATCTGATAGAACTACCAAATTGACATATGATGTAAATTCTATGTAAGCTAAACTTCCTGCAGAAAAGACTAGTCTGGCATTATAGGCTTGGTCACATTGGTGAAAAAGGTTTTAAAACTTTAAAAAGTAAAAATCTGGTAGGACTTACTGATTGTAACCTTGAGTTTGATTTTTGTGAACATTCCATATATGGAAAACAAAGCCATGTTCAATTTTATTCAATTCCTCATAAATCTTCTGACATTCTAGACTATGTGCATTCTGATGTGTTTAGTCCACTGGATGTACCTTCTTTGTCTAAATCAAAGTACTATGTATCCTTTGTTGATGATTATTTGAGAAGGACATTTGTTTATTTTATGAATAGTAAGTCAAAACTATTCACTTGGTTTAAGGTGTTTAAAAACTTGGTTGAAAATCAGATTGAAAGGAGAATAAAATGTATAAAAAACTAATAATGGTGGTGAGTATTGCAATACAGATTTTGACAAGTACTATGTACACTATGGAATCAAAAGACATAGAACTATGCCTTATACTCCACAACAAAATGGAGTTGTTGAAAGGTTGAATCTGTCTTTGATGGAGAAAGCAAGAAGCATGTTGAGTAGTGCTGGGATGGAACAGAAGTTTTGGGTAGAAGCAATTGCTACAACATGTTACCTATTGAACTAGTCACCTACAACAACATTAGTAGACAAGACACCTATGGAATCATGGTCGGGTAAGAAACCTTCTCTAAGACACATTCCTGTGTTTGGTTCAAAGGCATATGCACATGTTCCTGATGTTAAAAGATCTAAATTGGATAACACAGTAGTCAAATATATTTTCATTAGATATGGAGTTGGAGTTAAAGGCTACAAGCTTTGGAATCCTGAGACTGGAAAGGTTGTGTATAATAGAAGTGTCATCTTTTGAGAGTTGAAACCTATGTCTATAGATAAACCAACTAAGAAGGAAAAAGAGAAGGATGTTGTTGAATTTCCACTAGGAGAAGAAGTGACAACTCTAGATGTACCTGAAGATGAGAATAAAGAAAGTTCAAGTAGCTCTAAAAGTTAAGAAGAAGAAGCCTCACCACAAGTGTTAAGAAGATCCACATGAGAGAGGCAACAACCTGATAGGTATAATTTTTCAATGTTGAATGTAAATTGTGCCTATGCTTTACTTGTTGATGCTGATGAGCCTAGGACTGTAAAAGAAGCCATGGATATGTCACATTCAGATTCTTGGTTGGAAGCCATGAATGATGAAATAAAATCTTTGGACAAGAATGGAACATGGAATCTGGTATCCTTGCCTAAAGGCAGAAAGCCTCTGGGTTGTAAATGGGTTTGCAAAAGGAAGTATGGTCCAGATGGTAGCATTGACAAGTACAAGGTGAGATTGGTCATGAAGGGGTATTCTCAAAAGGAAGGTATTGACTATGGAGAAATATTCTCTCATGTAGCTAAGATGACATCTATTAGATTTCTTTTGTCACTTGTAGCTGCATATGATTGGCAAGTCAAGCAAATGGATGTGAAAACAAAATTTCTTCATGGGGACCTTGAAGAAGAAATCTATATGTCCCAGCCTGAGCATTTTGTGAAAAAGGGTAAAGAACATTTGGTATGTAAACTAAAGAAGTCTCTTTATGGTTTGAAATAGTCTCCCAGAATGTGGTATCAAAAATATGATACGTTTGTGTTGTCTTTTGGATTTGAGAGATTGAAAGTCAATCATTGTGTGTACTACAAGGTTGAAGATGATAAGATCCTTATTATTGCCTTGTATGTTGACGACATGTTGTTCCTTGGAAATAACAAAGGTATGATCTCAGACTTGAAGTCCCAATTATCCTTGAAGTTTGAAATGAAAGATTTGGGGTTAGCAAACTATATTCTAGGAATGGAAATCAAGAGGGACAGGTCTAAGAGAAAACTCTGGCTCAGCCAAAGAAAGTACATCACTAGTGTTCTTCATAAGTTTAATATGTCTGACTATAAATAACAGGTTGTTCCTATTTTGCAGGGAACCAAACTATCTATGCATGACAGTTAGAAATCTCCAGAGGAGATAGATGACATGAAGAGTATACCTTATGCAAGTGCTATTGGCACCTTGATGTATGCATTGGTTTGTAGAAGGCCAGACATTGCCCACCTAGTGGGAGTATTAAGTAGATTTATGTCAAACCTAGGAAAACCGCATTGGGATGTTGTAAAGAGAGTTTTCAAATATCTGAAGGGTACTTCAAACTTTGCATTATGTTATCATGGTAATCTGAATGACTCAAAGAGAACTCTCAACATTTGTGGTTATGCAGATTTTGATTGGGTAGGGGACATTGACAATAGAAGATCCACCAGTGGATACGTTTTTGTTCTAAATGGTGGAGCAATAGGTTGGATGAGAAAGCCATAGTCTGTAGTCGCTTTGTCCACTACAGAGGTAGAATACATGGCAGCCACACATGCTTGTAAAGAAAATCTATGAACTTTATCGGTATAACCTTTGCCGATGAACTCAACTTATTGAAGCTTAGAGTAGCAGGTTTGAAGTCATCCTAATGACGCGATGAAGTCAGCTTTGGTCATCGAGGTAGCATTGGTTATCAGATGGATGAAATGATAAAAGACTTGCAATGTAGATCCTGATCTAGCAGTCATCGCTTTACCTCTATGGAAAGATGCACATATGTTATTTCCTATAACTTGGCATCCATGGTGGGGCCTGACATAAGTGAGTAGTCTAGGCAAGATAAGGGTCATGCAGATCGGAGATGGTCGAACGATGATCAAGGCTAATCTGATGGTGGTCATTATGTCGCGATGGGATACAACTCATTAGTATATTCCTCATGACATGGTGACCAAGTGGTGGGACTCGGTAGGAGAGCGGCTAAGGAGAATTAAAGGCTGAGTAGATCGAAATGATCGGATGGTGATTGCAAAATATCTGACGGTGGTTGCTAGGTCATGATGGGAAATTGCTCGTTAGACTTTCCATCATGACCCAGTGACAAAGAAGAATTCCAAGCGGATAGTGAGGCCATGCTAAGATGTTAGAGCATGGACCTCAGAACCAATCAGGGGGTGCTACGTGGTGGAGCACAGAGAGAAAGATCAAACATGTAGGATAGCTGATTGTTTGTCTTACCAATACCAAAAGGAATTTCCTTCGACGATCGGGTCTATCATCGACCATCGGAGATGTAGTTTTGAAGCTACTCTGATACCTGATGGAGTCAACTTGTCTAAGCTAGTGTATTTGAATATGAACCAGTTCGATTCTGGGATGCATGTGGGATAATTGTTTTCTCATGAATGCAAACCAACACAGACTATTAAATGTCTAACCAATTGGTCCAAACTGATAGTTGAACGGTCGACATGAAAATTTATATAAAGCCAAGAGGAGACTCAAATATGACAATTGTTCTGATGATAAGCCGTATACTCTGGTGTGTAACTGAAGTGATCAGAGTGAACATCTATGCTATGATAACAGACTTTATTGTAAACTTTCTTTGCTTAGAATAAAGTGATCTTGTTGTCGGTGGTGGGTTTTTTCCCGAAAGGGTTTCCCACGTAAATTCATGGTGTTTATCTCTGTGTATGTTTGAATTTTGACATTGTCTTTATTTCGTATATGCTAATCTTAGTATTCTATGAATTTATAAAACACACTAGTCTTATTTCTCCTGCAAATTGACATTAGGAAAGTGTTTTTCCGCACTGTGTTTTCCTTACAGAGACCCCCCTCTAACACTTTTTGGAAGCTAAATTTTGATGGGGCTTCCAAGGGAAATCCAGGAGTTTCTAGGGTTGTCTTTGTTATTAGAAATCATCAAGGTTTAGTTCTTAGGGGTGGTATGGCTAAGATTCCCAATGACACAAATAATGTAGCTTAAGCCTAGGCTCTTTTATTTGGTATCAAACTTGCTACCTCATTGAATTTGAATAAACTTATCATTGAAGGTGACTCCATGAACACCATCTTGGAAATCAAAAACATAGAGATTTTGAATTGGAAGATTGATTATATTTTGCAAGAATTCAAAAGGCTCCTCTCAAAATTTGAAGAATATTCAGTTAATCATTGCTATAGAGAAGCCAATTAGATTGCAGATAATTTGGCTAATAATGGGTGTTTACTATAGTAGGGGGGGAAGCACTTTCTTAGGCTGATATTTTTCTTAATCCTGAACTCAAGATAAAAATCATGCAAGACATTCCCACCAGTAGTAGTTTATAGTATACATTTTTCCTAACTTGTATGGTTTTCTGCAGTTTCTTGTGGTTTCCTCTCCTTATTTATTAGTGGCCTAATTTTGTGCCATTTCTCATGGAATCCATGCATACAATCATTTCTTTGGTAGATCTAATCTTCTTTCCCAAGTCATATCTCTTATTCGTCATTTATGGGAGTTATTTTGATGATTGTAGTACTTCAATATTAATTGGCATGAGAGTTTGTTAACATTGGCTTTGGTGAATTGACATTCTCTTCTTGAAAGGGCTACGATGCATGGACACTTGGACTCTCACGTTTGAAGCTGAAATATATTGTTGTGTGTTTGCATTTTTTTTTATTAGACCTGCTTTAAAAAATAATCATGTGCATGTTCTGGTGGCCTTTTATTTCCCTTCTTAGATGGAATCATTTATCTTCTTATTTCTCAAGGTTTGGCACTATTTAGCTACCTTCTTAATATGGAATTTAGAATTATGCTTCAGGGTGGATTTCATGTTCCTTGGCTTCAAGGGTTGGGCAACCTAGTATCTTTGAATTCCACCTTTTCCTTCCCCTATGCAAATGTGGAGTGGGCTTTGTGGGCTATACTAGGCCAAGATTGGTTGGTGGTGAATCTTTTCACCCCTCTAGAGGTTGTGGTATCTAGGCTTGCAAGAATGCTTATGGACTTGCCATGGTCAGTTGACTTCACAAAACTCATCATTGGTTCCTTCATCCATTCTTCTATGTTCACCTGGGATGAATTAAACTCTTAATTGGATAGTTGCAATGTCTTCCCAGGAGATTCTTGGTTAGGGAGCTTTTTGAATAGGCTTGACATCTTTGAATATTTTATGCCATCGTTGGTTTTACTATTGTTCTTGAATAGCTTACTATTTGATTCTCTTGCTTTGTTTTTTAATTGGGCTTATGCATATGCAGGTCAAATTGGTGAGCCTCTTTTCAACTTCATTCAACAAGTTTTATGCACTTTGGGAGATTCTCTCTCACACCAAAATTGATCACCATGGTTACCCATCATCTTTTCCCCTCCCTCTTGATATCACAGACTCCCAAGAATAAACTAATGAAGGTTAATTCTCTATTGTAAAGGTTCCATTTTTTTTGGTCTTTTTCTCGAGTGTCTGTATACAAATCACACAATTTTGTTTCTTGTATGGCAAGATTGGTTCTACCCTTCATTGCATTTGGGGCTATGTTTTGTTGTTTATCTCCTCTTTTCCAAGATTCAAGTGCAATCTCTTTAGTGACAAAAGGTTTCTCAGCAATTTTGAATGGTTTACTCTAGTGGGCGATGTGGCTTCATTGTTCTTCTTCCTGGTACGTGCCCAATTTTGTCTTTCTTTTTGGATACTTGTCATTTCGATTGTGAGTGGTGCGTAGTTGTTTTTTACATCCCTCTACTCTGAACTCAAATAGAAGTTGGCTATGCTCTTTAAGATATATTTGGTTCATGGTCAGATCTGCAAATTTTTTATCAAGCTTGTTATGGAGATTTCTTTTTGGGTGGCTCATGTTCCTTCTCGTCTACAGATTTCTTCTTAGTGATTATCAAATTTTGTCATGCTATCTCCAACTTGATGTTTAATCATGCCAAATGGGTGTTGTTGGTTTGGTATTGTTATTGTGGGCTATATGGCATGTTCATGAGTAATCTTTATAACTTTGGAACCTCTAATGGTTTCCCATGTATGTTTCCTTTAGTGGAGTCCTAGCTTAGGGTTTTTTTAAATGAGGGGGCCTACCACCCCCTCCCATGATCATATTTATTTTTTATTTTTGTATTTATTTCTACCTTTTACTATCAATGTATTATAGGCTTCGACATTTTGCCTTAAAAAAAATCTTTGTGGAACTAGTTGTCCTATTTTTATGGTTAATTATATTTATTTGGAACTAGTTATTTATTGTGAATTATTTATTAATTGTGGAAATTAATTATTATTATTTACTGTTTATTATTTTTAAATGATTTCTTATGAGAGGTTATTATTCTTGAATGATTTATTATTTATTTATTTCTTATGATTTTATTGGATTATTATTTTATCATCTAGTTAAGTGGGTGTAACCATTAGTTCTATTTTTAGTGGGGGTAAAGCACAAACCCATGTCACACTTTTATAAAGGAACCAACCAACGCAACTAAAACTCTTTAACTTCGACTGCATAAAAGTGACATTTCTAAATTGAATTTTGAAATGATGTAAACTGATCAAATGTATAAATATTAATAAAATTTAGTTCTTTTATTTTTTAATTTTTTTTGAAAAAAAATTGATTTTTTTTAATAAATTCAAAGAGAGATTTTTCATTACTGAAAAATGCTGAAAATCAAGGGTTCTAGTCAGCGTCACCAAAAAAAATGAAAACAGACTTTATTTATTTTTTATTTTTTTTCCAAATAGAGAACATATATATGCACTGTTAAAAATAAATAAATTTAATTTTGATGTATATTTTTCTCGTTATAATATTTTGAAGTCCAACATAGTTAAATTTGACATTTTTCATTCAGCGTCACCTTTTGACTACTAAATTTATCATTAACCCAAAAAAAAACCCTTTTCGAGAAGATTTTCTCATCTAGTAAAAAATATTTTTTTAATATCATTTAATATTTTTTTTTTCTAATTAGCCTCTTTTTTAACTTTAAAAAGCTACTCCCAATGTTTAATTAATATTAAATATTAAAATTAATAAAAATACTTAAAAATATTATATGTCTAGATTCGTGACTTCAAGCTCTACATAGGGGTATTTTTTTATTTTTATAAAGCAATATTCTACTTGAAGAAAAAATGAGCAGAAGTGAAAAGTTTTAGAAATACAAAGTTTTTCACCTTTTTGTGTCATGTCACATGACACATAGGTTAGTTCGGCCGAACTCAATTCGGTCGGACTAACCTTAGTTCTAACAATAAAAAAAAATTAATTTTTTATTAATGATAGCATTTGAACTAAGGAAGTCTGGCTGGACTTCTGGCGCCATTTCAGTGCCACACAGGTACCACGCAGCCTAGGAGTAGTCCGGTTGAACTCAGTTCAAGTGAACTACCTTTAGTTGGCCCAAAGTGTGACACAACTCCACACTTTTTCTCGTGGATTATTATATTTCTAATTAGAATTAATTATTTATTATTTCTTGGTTGTCAAGAAAGAATTATTTATTTTTAGGAGATTTGTAATTGGTGATTTAATATTTAATTATTATTATATATTTGTTTAATCACTTTTATGAGGATTTTATTATTAATTTAATATTATCTATACTTTTAGGGTTAGGGTTTGTGATTTTATTGTGAGCTTAATTAGGAGATTGATTATTATATATGAGTTTAATGAGAATTGATTTAGAATCCTTTTCTTTTACAAAGTTTTAGAGAGCAAATTTTGTTGCAATTTTGTCAAGGAAGTTTAGTGAGTGAATATTAGGACGGGATTTACATGTTTCAATTGTATTCAAGTTGCATCGAAGTGTGATTTGGATTTCTCAAGGTTGTTTGATTTCTATTTTGAAGGCATTTTTGTGTTCATAAATCATCATCAAATTTCTCTTCTCTCTCTCTCTTTGTTTCACAACGTTTTTAAGTAGGTATTCAATTCCCTTGTTCGGTTTCAATTAAATTTTCCAATTATGAATACATATGATTATTAGGGGTATTGAGTTGTTGCTTGAATTGTGCTTATTGTCTAAATTTTGTTCTTAATTTCTAATTTGAAAGAATTATGTTTTTCTCAAAATCAAGTATGGGAATTCAATGTTTTAGTTTACCAAAGTTTTTTCTACATTCTTGTTTGTGAACCCTAAATGAACCCTTGCATGTGTTTTTTGGAGTTTTTGAGTTGTTATCAGACCCGTTTTTAGTGGGTTTATGTTAGAATTTGATTTTAAGTTGTTTTCTATGTCTTTTATTTGTTTCCAACCACCCACACAACTCTAGGAACCACTTGCACAACATCCATGACCACCTGTGCAACTTCCAGACCACTAGCGCAACTTTTAGTGGGTTTGATCAATTTTCAATTTTGACCTAATTTTGATCTAATGTGACTTTCCAGAGCCTTAGATTAGCCTTGTACTCTATTAATTTTGGAAATTTGTACTTATTTTGGCTCAATTTGATTAGATTGGTGTTCAAATGCCCTTTCTTGATTTGGCTTATGAAGACAAGAAGTGTTTTATGATTGTGATTCAATTTTCAGGAATCAACCTTGTGCTTGGTCTATGTTTTGAAGTTCTATTTATAGGAAGTGCATTATTTGTGTAAGTGGATTCTTGTTATGTATATTGATGATTATATGAGGCATAGGATATAGGATGTTTAGATGCATTAAGGGGGAGTATCTCTCTATGGGGACTAGGATCCAAAGTGGTTGCTAGGTTAGCTCATAGGTGAGTTGTTTAATTTATATAAGATTAATAAAACTTTAGTTTGGGTTTCACACACACACACTAATAAGATAATGTTTTTTTCCCCACTCATGGCCTTGTGTTCTTGTATAGGCAGAGGATGAGATTGGGAAGGCTTGTCCACCTATAGAGGTGTCAATCTAGTTTCTTGTCCAACTATGGAGGTGTTGAGTTGGTAGCTTATTTTTCCTCAATGATGTTGATCTGGGCTTGTCTATCTAGAGAGGCATTGAGTTGACATCTATCCATCTTGAGAGATGTTGATATGACATAATCATGCAATACTTTGTTTCCATGAAAGGATTGCATGTCTCCACAAGAGTCTGAAGACTATTTGATGACACTCTTCCCTTCATGCATCCTAGTATCCTATTGAGTTGTTTGTTTGTGGAAGCCTCTGGGAGTTCTATAACTATATATTTATGTTTTGGTAATCTTTGTTGTTATTTTACTTTCAAAGTTCATTGCTTGTCTCTATAATTATTTGATGCTTTTGGAAGGATTTTGTTGACATTCTTACTATTGTAGTCCTTGGAAGGTTTTGATTTATTACTCTTTCTTTGGGAATCTTTGTATGACTTCTGGATGTTTCTTAGGATGGTCTTTTTTTATGGTTTTATTTTCTTGTTTTGTGAAATGGTATCTTATGTATCTTGGTGGTGAGTTTGTTCCATTATTTTATCCAAAGCTTTCTTGGTTGTTGTTTGGGGCCATGTGTTTATCTCCTAGCACATGGATGGGCCTATAGGTCCCACATGGTTGGGTGGCATTACTTTCTCACCCATTGGGAATACTTTGGTGGACTTGATCATGTGCAACTAACTGGATCTTTACCATTTCTTTCCAGTGTCTTCATATTTTAGTTGTGAGATGATCTACCACTATGTTATTATTTGTAAAGTATCTTCCAGAAGAGATGTAAAAGATTATGTGTGATATTTGAGATTGTTCTAAGTAGAAATTTTGTAATAAGACCTTAGTAATGGGTGTATTTGTATCAATGAATATCTTGCAAGTGAATGTATTTATGTGAACTACATGTATGTTTATATTCTTAATGAAGGTTATCATAGGAATCTTTCATTTGGTACTTTGGAATGAACATATTATATATCTTTATGTGATGACTTATATCATTAACATAGGATAGTGAGTATTTCTTAGTGGAGACATTAAGGAACCCTTAGAGTATTATTATGAGATGTGATTGGCTAAATATTGTTATGATTCTTCTATGTTTTGTAATGTGTTTACTTATTGTTGTATCAAGTTAAAGATGGTTGATGTGTTATGTTTCCTTTTTTTGTTTAAATTATTTTCTATGTATTTTATTTATTAGTTGTTATTACTTTGGGGTTCCCTGGTAGGGCATTATAAAAGCGATCTTTAATTTTTGCAAGTTTTTTTGTATCTTTCCCTAAGGTTGTGTGCCTTAGCATTACAAGTCATCGCAGGGGTAGTGAGCTCCTTAGCCTCTAGCCTAAAAAGTGTAACTCAGTTATTCATATAGTGAGATAGTTCTCATAGTGGTTATTCCCTATTTGGGTTTTCCACGTACAAAAATTGGTGTTATTGTGTTATTTCTTTTATGTTTTCATGTGTTTACTTTCATGCATAAAGTATATGGAATGAATGATAAGTGTGTAAGGTGAAAATGGAATCAGGTAAGCTAAGGCCTAATCCCACTCTCATTCATACATTGGAATATGAAAGAGCCTAAGTAAGTGATTCACTTTGACTTCTTCTTATGAAAAGATAGTCAAGAAATACTTTTAGGGTTTTTATTCCTTTGATGATATGAGGGAAATGAGTCAAATGTAAATTAATGATAAGCTAAGCTAGTAAAATGTATGAAAACAACTATATTAATGACAATAACAAAAAATGTAAAAATAAAACTAAGATATAGACCATAGATCTAACAAAGGAAATCTCATGTACACTTGATATTAGAAATTGGGCCCAACCAGGGCATTGGGCATTCTGGTCCCTTTTGTAGAATTGAGTTGAGAATTTGAAATCTATAAATTAAGGTCCTAAAGGTCTGAACTATCAAAATTTGCCACTGGATGTAGAGGACCAAGGCATTGGGCATTCTAGTCCTAGCGCTCTAGTCCCAGGTATCGCAAACCTCTTTCTAGATCTATAATTGTCTCTACTAATTCTGGCTTCTTGAAAGTTTGCTGCTAGAAACCTACAAATGTGCATGCAAGTTGGAAAAAGGTATATGGGTGGCTATATAGGGTTTTTCCTTATACAAAACCCTTGTTTTGGTGATTTCCACCTTGACAAATAATCAATAATGTATTGAAAAGTGTGTGTGCCCTAGAATCTTAGGTGTTTGTAGGATCCTATTAAGCTAAAATGAAAAACTAGAGTTCTACCCTACGCTCAGAGTAAAAACCCTAAATGAAGATAATGTAGATGCTTCAAATCACAAATGCAACATGGATCTAAAGAAATGATATAAATCTAAAAATTAACGATGTGAAACACATAGAGATATTAAAATAACATGAAATCACACCAAACTCTAAGGGAGAGGTACAAGCCAATCAACAATCGATAATCTCTTTATTATTCTTCAATATCTCCTAAGCTTTGATTGATGATGAAAAAGGTTGATGAAGACTTGATGGATTCTTGAATTTTCTAATCATAGACTCCACATAAAACCTGCACTTTCACCTCATAAGAGGCTCCTTCAATTGCTAGAGAATGGATCCTTCAAATGAAGAAATAAAAGGTTATATATATAAAACTCTAACTTTATTTTTTATCATAGGTCGACCTAGAATTGATTAAATTTTGCACAAAGATAGATTTAGACATTATAATATAGCCGAATTAAGCTCTCAAATTTTGGGGAGAAAAAGTTGGGACTAGTGTGATTCACACTGGTCCAACCAACATTTTTCTAATTTTTTAGGAATGTGAGATATCATGATTACAAAATAAAATCCAACTTAGTGCATCAATCGAAGGTGTTTAGATATGCAAAAGTGATCCTTAATGGTTGAAATAGGACTTTACTAGGATTTAATCTAATTGATTAATGAAAGATGATGAAATAAAAGGGGGCACACTTAGGGTTAAGGGACCAATTTTATGTGTGGAGTGATGAGAGATGTTTTTAGATTTAATTAAATTAATAATTGAATGCTTAAAGGAATTTTAAAATTTAAATGCAACACAGTAAGTCGGGTGCTAACCTAAGCATGAAATTCGATAACCCTAATCAAGGGTGTACAATTTATGATTCTACAATGAGTAAAAAGATTGTTTGAGTTTTTATATATGCTAATTCAGCCCGCCCCTCTTAGAATCTAGTAGTGCTCTATAAGTATATCATATATCTTTCTCATTATGTTGTAAGAGTGTCATGAATTTTGTAATCTTACATAGGTTATTAGTAATACTAGTCAATAAAAGAAATATGTGAATTGAGATAAACAATACACATTCATATAAATATTTCTATGACTATATAATAGTTTTACATATTTTTTAATAGTGTATGCATCTTACACCATTAAATATTAAATATTTGATAAAAGTAAAAGAAAATATAGTCTAACTTTTCACTAACCTTAGATTAGTTTTAGAACATAGTTTCTAAATGTTTGAGCACTTTAGAAGAATAATTTAAAAAATTGAAATAGTTATTTCCTATTATAGAATGATAGCTTGAAATTAATCAAGTGATATTAATAATTATTTATATTAAATTGATAAATTTTATATTTAGATGCATTGATCATCTGACATGAAGCTGAAGTGTACCTTTGTGAAACCCATTTGATCTATTTTTCTTCAACTAGGGAAGCCTTCCCAAAGATGAGTGTGTCACGTGCAAACAAAGAATAAGTGGTTATAATTTTTTATCATGGGATGTAGACTCCTTTCCATTTACCTTGATCATGGTCAAACTTGATCAACTTTCTCAAAACCTCTACTAAAATGATGAAAAGGAATGGGGAAATAAGATCCCCTTATCTAATTCATTGAGTGGAATCAAAGAAACAACCATCTTTCCATTTACTAAGACTAAAAATTAGGCCCTTGAAATACATGAATATACTAATTTACACTACTTAGGTAGAAAACCAAATTTATTGAGAACTTGGAGTAAAAAATACTAGTCTAGCCTATCATACACTTTCATTATGTCTATTTTTATAATAAAACCAAGGAATTTGTTAGATGATAAATTGTGTGGAGGATGTCATGGGATACAAATATGTTGGAACTATGGATGAATTGATTATTTGTTGCATTGATGTTTTGTCATTTATGTCAACACTAGCTATTATGGATGGTTACTGACAGACAGGTTACCAGTAGAAGATCTAGTGTTACTTGCAAAAGAGATTATCTGTTGACACTTCTTGCATGTTTGGATCAGTGAAGTATATTCGATTTCATGATTTATATGCTCCATGAGCATGTTTTGGTCAGTTGGTATTGGCTTAGTAATTGGATTTAATCATACACTCTGGTAAACCCTTATTGGCACTGGTTTAAGGCTTTACCGACAAAGATTTCATTGAGGAATTGTGATAGGATGCATAATTGGTGTTGGTGTAGCTTCTTCATGGACTTCAAGATGCTAAAGATATTCTTTGATCATGCTTAAAATGCTTGAAGACTTTGCTTTGGCATGGTGGACCCAGAATAGGTCTGGTACCTATCTAGGTTATGGACTCGTATCATGCTAGCGTGTACTCAACACATTACCTAGATGATTCGAGATGTTTAATGGATTTTTTATTATTATTTTGGTCTTAAGCCGACATGTCATATCATTGTAATATGGAATTATGTAATGATCTTATTGTAATATCTTTTAGGTGGCCAACCTAATTGGTTTAGGCCTTAGGGTTTGTATAAATAAGAGGTAGAAACATTTTGTAAAGTATCATGGTTATTGAAAAGGTCATGGTCAAGGAATGTAATGTACGAATATTTTAATATCATTCAGATAGAGGAGTTGATCAATCATTGGTGATCGAATTGGATTCAAAAGAGGATTTAGTCCTCTGGCATTGAGCTTAACCAAGATTGTAATCAGGCATGGAATATGCTATTTTGAGCAGTTCACTCAATTGGATTGTTGTCCATTTATCTTGAGATGGTTGTAGCCTCTCTGTAGTCAATGAGACTCTTTTGTAATGAGAAATTGCTCTAGGTAGTGTGCCATCCAACAAGTGCAGGCCCCTCTTGTAACACATACTTTCTGTAGAAGTATCATCTAACTGTGGGTAGGTTTCCCATCATGGTTTTTCCCTTTTTAGGTTTTCCACGTACAAATCATGGTGTTATGTGGTATGGTTGCTTTGCATTGATTATCTAGTTTACTGTTAAGTTGTATTGTTTATCGGTATTTATTCCTACCAATATTTGTATGTGCTTTACCGGTACTTGATTTGTTTAAATTCATATTGTGGATTAAAAGTTATAATCTATTAACAACTGATTCACCCCCCCTCTTTGTTGTTCACCATTTATCCTAATAATTGGTATCAGAGCCTTCGTCCTCTTTTGTAGAAGCTTAACCGCTTGAGATAGATCCTATGGAAACTAACACTTCTAATCCATCGACAACTATTTTTAGAAGAGAAATCCCTAAGCTTGATGGAATAAATTATGACATATGGAAAATTTGAATGGAGACTCATCTTAGATGTCTTGGCAAGGATATTTGGGAGATCACTGAGAAAGGATACACACCTTATGATCTGGCATCTCACAATCCTGCTCCTACGGACCTGGATAAGAATATTGAAAATGATTACAGAGCTAGATAATCCCTCCTATGTGCACTTACTGATCAGCAAATTATGGGACTTATTGACAAATCATCGACTAAGGTTATGTGGGACAAATTGCAAACTCTGAATGAAGGTGACCCTATTGTCAAAATTGCTAAACTTGATGGTTACCGGGTAAGATATGAAAACTTAAAAATGGAAGAAAATGAAAGAATTGTTGTGTTTATGGAAAGAGTAAATGAGATTGTTATGGGAATTCAATTTTGTGTAGGATTTATAAGTGAAGATGAAATAGTTTCCAAAGTATTGAGATCCCTTCCACCAACTTACAAGATGAAGGCAACTGCTATTAATGAGTTAATAAAAATGGAAAACACTTCAGTCAACAAAGATATTCTGACTGGGAAATTATCTTCTTTTGAGCCTGAAGAATTTGGATCTTCTAGAGTTGTAAAGTTTGAACCTGCTTTTCATGCATCATCATCAACATCTACTAGAAAGAGTGATTGGAGAGCCCTATATGAAAAAGAACTGGTAGACATGAGGAAAAAAGATAAAGAGCTTGAGTAACTTGAAGCCTTATTTGCTACAAGAGTACCTAAAGGACCAACTGGAAGTAAATATGAAGGAAAAGCACCTTTTAAATGTTTTGCATGTAATGAGATTGGTCATTTTGCATCTAGATGTCCAGAAAGGAATGCAAGGTTTGAGGAAAGAGTTAAGAAATCTTTTAAGCCTACTCTAAACAGATAAATTCAAGAAAAGTAAACAATTCTACATAGCAAATGAGAAAGGAGTAACTGATGACTCTAGAGATGAACCGGTAGAAGACTCTGCTAGTGGATTTGGAAATAAAAAATAATGGGTGTTCTATGGTTTGAAGGAAGATGAACCAGAACTAGCTATCAAAAATGAAGAGAAGGCCCTGGCAGCAAAGGTTGAAGATAAAGATGAATGGGTAATTGATAGTGGATGCTCACACCACATGACTGGAGATAAAGGGAAATTTCTATCCTTGTAACAATACAAGGGTGGTTAAGTCAGATTTGGAGATGACAAGGCATGTATGATCAAAGGTAGAGGTATTATTTCTTTGGATGGCAAGAATAACACTGATAATGTCTATTATGTAGAAGGTTTGAAGCATAATATTTTGAGTGTTGGAAAATTAGTTGATAAGGGTTTTCAACTTCAGTTTAAATATAGAAAATGCAAAATCATTAACAAGACTGATTTGGAGATTGCAATTGGTATTCAGATAGGAAGTAACATCTTTCACTTGAACATTGGTAATAAGACATATTTGATTGCTCATATTGATGAGAGTTGGCTATGGCATAAGAGGTTGTGTCATGTTAATTTTGATTGTATTGTTAAGATCAGTTCAACTAAGACAGTTATAGATATACCTAAGATTATGAAGCCTCATAATCCGATATGTAAGGAATGTCAAATGGGTAAGAAAATTAGAAGTTCTTTTAAGAGAATACACGATAAATCTAACAATTTACTTGATTTGATTCACACAAATTTATGTGGTGTAGCAAGGACTAGAATCTTTCAAGGTGATAGGTATTTCATGCTGATTATTGATGACTATTCTAGAATGATGTGGGTGACTTTTCTGAGGGAGAAGTCTGAAGCTTTTGAGAAATTAAAGATCTTTAAAGCAAAGGTTGAAACAAAAACTAGATTAAAAATTAAATGTCTAAGATCAAATCATGGTGGTGAATTCACTTCTCATGAATTTAACAGTTATTGTGAGACAGATGGAATCAACAGATAGCTATCTACACCTAGGACTCCTTAGCAAAATGGAGTATTTGAAAGAAAGAACATAACCATTTTGGATGTGGCTAGATCTATGATGATGGAAGCCAAATTGCCTCATATCTACTAAAGAGAAGCAGTGAGTATAACAATCTACACATTGAACAAAGTTCACATCAAAAGTGAAACCATGGAAATGATCATAACTAAACCGACAATGCCTCAACTGGTACAGGAAGCTGAGATAGTTACACTGGCACAATCAAAAAATTTAATTGTGATTGATGATCGGAGTGGTGAACCCGAAGTTCAAAAACACCAAGGTATGTAAGATTAAATCATTCTGAAGATCAAATTATTGGAGACAGAAACAAGGGAGTTATGACTAGAAGAAAATAGGCAAATGAAGAGGTATGTCTTATTTCTTAAGTTGAACCAGCAACTATTATTGAAGCTTGTAAGGATAAACATTGGTTAAAGGCTATGGAAGATGAATTAGATCAAATAGAAAAGAATGAAATATGGTATTTAGTTTATCGGCCTAAAAATAAGAATGTTATTGGAACTAAATGGGTGTTTAGAATTAAACTGAATGATGATGGTCAAGTTATAAGGAACAATGATAGATTGGTTTGTAAAGGATATGCTCAAATGGAAGGAATTTATTATGGTGAGACATTTTCATTTGCAGCTAGAATTGAAGCTGTTAGACTATTTCTTGCCTATGCAGCTTATAGGAACTATAAGGTTTATCAAATGGATGTCAAATGTGCATTTTTGAATGGTGATCTTGAGGAAGAAGTTTACATTGAGAAACCTGATGGATTTTCATTGACAGATGACAAAGACATGGTTTACAGATTGAAGAAAGCTTTATATGGTTTGAAATAGGCTCCTAGAGCTTGGTATGCAAGGTTGGATAAATATCTTTTAAAGCTTGGTTTTACTAAAGGTAGTGGTGATAGTAATCTATACTATAATATCATTGATAATGATATTCTGATTATTGAAGTTTCTTTTGATGATATCATTTTTGGAGGAGAAGATAAACTCTACATGGAATTTGCTAACAACATGAAGACTGTATTTTAAATGTCCATGATTGGTGAGATGAATTTTTTCTTACGTTTGTAGATTACTCAGACTAACAAAGGCATTTTTGTCTATCAAACTAAGTATATGAGGGAATTGTTGAAAAAGTTTGGTATAGAGAATTTCAAACTAGTAAGTACTCCTATGGCTACAAGTGAGAAATTATCTATCAAGGATACTTCTACACCGGTAAATCCAACAAGGTATAAATCTATGATTGGTGGTTTGTTATATCTAACTTAGACTAGACCTGATATTATGAATGCAGTAAGTATTGTTTCAAGATATCAAATTAATCCTAAAGAAAATCATGAATGTGCAGTAAAGAGGATATTTTGGTATTTGCAAGGAACAACAAAATATGGTTTATGGTATTCTAGAGATGATGATTTCACTTTATGTGCATATACTGATTCAGATTGGGTAGGTGATATTGATGATAGGAAGAACACTTATGGTGGAGATTTCCTTCTTGGAAAGAAACTAGTTTCATGGATCAGAAAAAAATAGTCATGCATTTCTTTATCTACTATAGAAGCTAAGTATGTTGTAGCAACAACTAATTGCACTCGTTTTGTGGATGAAGCAAATATTGAAGAATATCAGGGTAAATTGTAGTAAATTGGTAGTTATCTACTGTGATAACTCTGTAGCTATTGATATGTCTAACAATCCAATATTTCACTCTAAGACTAAGCATATTTCAATAAAGTATAACTTTCTAAAGGACAAGGTAGAAGCAAAGGAAGTCAAACTGGTTTATATGAACACTAAAGAATAGATTGCAGACGTATTCACTAAACTGTTGTCTAAGGAATCATTTGAATATTTGAGAGATAGGTTAGGGGTTTTTTCCCCTCTGGCAGAGACTTGATTCATAAAGTTTGTCATCAGTCCAACATGTCTTATTAGAGAAATTATTCATTCTGACACTGATGAGTGGTGCTACTACTCAGGGGGAGTAGTCAGCTTTGAGATTCAGAGGTTTATATCACTGCTTTGATATTTTTGTCATATTTCTGACATTGATGCCAAACAAGGAGTGATGGTAATGTGAAAAATCATTTTGAACCTTACAGAGATATCATTCACTAGGGGAGAGATATTGATTGTTGATTGTCTTCCATAGGGGAGACTTGTTTGGCATCTCTTGGTACTTAGATGTTTTTCACATCTAGTTTTGCCATCAATGCCAAAGGGGGAGATTGTTGGCATTATGAATGAATTGATTATGTGTTGCATTGATGTTTTTTCATTGATGTCAACACTAGCTGTTATGGATGGTTACCGACAGACATGTTACCAGTAGAAGATCTAGTGTTACTGACAGAAGAGATTATCTATTGACCTTCCGACATGTTTGGCTCAGTAAAGTATATTGGATTTCATGAGTTATATACTCCATAAGCATGTTTTGGTCAGTTGGTATTGGCTTGGTAATTGGATTTTATCATACACTCTGGTAAACCCTTACCAACACTAGTTTAAGGCTTTACCGACAGAGCTTTCATTGAGGAATTGTGATAGGATGCATAATTGGTGTTGGTGCAACTTCTTCATGGACTTCAAGATGTTGAAGATGTTCTTTGATCATGCTTCAAATGCTTGAAGACTTTTCTTTGGCATGGTGGACCTAGAATAGGTCTAGTACCTATCTAGGTTATGGACCAGTATTATGCTAGCGTGTACTCTACATGTCACCTGGATGATTCAAGATGTTTTATGGATTTTTTATTATTGTTTTGGTCTTAAGACAACATGGAATATCATTGTAATATGGAATTATGTAATGATCTTATTGTAATATCTTTTAGGTGGTTAACCTAATTGGTTTAGGCCTCAGGGTTTGTATAAATAAGAGGTAGAAACTCTTTGTAAAGTATCATGATTATTGAAAAGGTCATTGTCAAGGAGTTTAATGTGTGAATATTGTAATATCATTTAGATAGAGGAGTTGATCGATCATTGGTGATTGAATTGGATTCAGAAGATTATTTAGTCCTCTGGCATTGAGCTTAACTAGGACTGTAATCAAGCATGGTAGATGCTATTTCCAACAGTTCACTCTATTGGATTATTGTCCATTTATCTTGAGATGGTTGTAGCCTCTTTGTAGTTAGTGAGACTCTTTTGTAATGAGCAGTATGCTCTAGGCAGTGTGCCTTCCTACAAGTGCAGGCCCCTCTTGTAACACATACTTTCTAAAGAAGTATCATCTGACTATGGGTAGGTTTCCAACCGTGGTTTTTCCCTTTCCAAGTTTTCCATGTACAAATCATGGTGTTATTGTTAGAATCAATGAAAGTCCCAAAGACATTGAGAGGGGGGATCAATCAGTGTCTAACCGGTTTGCAAAATATGTGTACTCATTTAAAACTTTGCATCCCAAAATAGTGTACTAGTAAAAAGGATTAATGCATCAATTAAGAATAATAGAGACAACATAGAGAACACACCATAACACAAGATATTTAATGAGGAAACTCGGTGTGGGAAAAACCTTGATGAGATTTGTGATCTGCAATATTTACTCACTGGCCAATGAATAAATATTACTTACATGAGGGGCCTGCACATGCAACGAGGCCAATTGCCTAGAGCTCACTGCTCAATTACAAAATAGAAGTCTCATTGACTTATAAAATAAATGATTAAATCCAATACAATGTACTGCTTAAATTAGCATCAACTATGTGAGGTTCAGTACCAGTTTAAGCTCAGTCTATAACCAAAACCTTGTTGTCCTTATATAAAATTCTTCTATCAATTTCGCATCATATCATTCGTCTTTCATCAAACACCAAAATGACCTATAAGACTTCATATATATATGAGTCTTTTACAATATACCAAGTTAGCTTACAAAAATATAATTATATTATAAAAAAAATATTTCTATGTTGGCTTGAGTGTCGGTATACTGTTGCCGATGTAATCTGAATGTCGGTGAAAGTGTTTGTCGGTGTTGGTGCTTGCTGGTGTATGTAGAAATATTAATGCCAATGAATTCTAGTTAGTTTCCTATTAGTTTGTCAATAAGTTTGTCATCATTGACAACACAACCATTCTCATAAACCATTCTCATAACAGTGTAGAATGCCAAGAATCTCCCTCTTTGGCATTGATGGCAACACTCATGAGAAAAATAAAAAATTGTTATGCAAAATTTGATATCCAAAACGATGTGCTCCCCCAGAGAAAATTATCTCCACTAAAAATATGAAAGATGCATTTTTCTCCCTTACTACTCCCCCTTTGACATCAATGACAAAGGATGTCATAAATCATCAAAGAGAGTACCAAAATGTTACCTCAAATTTTGTAACCAGTTGGTTACAATCTGAAAAATGTCTACCAAAACCAAATTCAAACTTTGCATGAAGTTGTTGATGTCGGTAAGAACTGCCTTAGTTTGTTGGATCATACCAGTGAGATAGTGCATTTGTTGCTCCAGTGATCTTTCTCCCTAAATTGTAGCCTTAGATAATTCTTGCCTTTGTGTAATAAGACTGTCAAATGTTGGACCAAGCTTACATTTTAGTTACCAGGCCTTAAACCTTATTTTTTCTTTTTCTTTTTCAAGTTTCTCCAATTTTTCTTCAAAAACTGTCATTTCCTGCTCAAAAAATGATGTAAGACCGGAAGAGCCTATCATATTGTCTGCTATGTCATCAATTTCTTTCCGTGTCTTCTCAATCTTCTTGTCAATATCCTCAGTTAGTTGGTGTGGTTTACATACTTCTTTGTACAACTCCTTTTACTCCAAAATTGTAGAATTAAGTACTGGTAATAATGTATTCAGATGATCGGTACAATTCTTTATTGTGTTTTCAAAGAATGTATTTTTATCTTTATCAACTCTTTCATTTATTGTATCCTCATTGACCTTTTCTATTGTTATAAAATTATCAGTAATATATTTAGACAATGAGTCCAATTTACCTAAAGAATCTTTGACATGGTCTACCAGATAGTTAAGTGCAATCATTTTCAAAATGGGTAGAGTGTTGTCAATTGCCTTATATGCCAATGCATTACAATCTATTATCCTTTTAATATAATCCAAAAAAACTTCAGTAATATTCTTCAGCCTGAATTCACCTGTAGATGTGCCTCATGCCATAGATGTCGAACCAATTACCTTTATTATATCCTTCTGATTGCCTTCTGGTGGATCTGTCTAAGTTTGAATTTCTATTGTAGATGGTTTCTTAGTATGTGTAACTGTCAGTTGAGCGGTCTCAACATGAACTTCTTTCTTAGGTTATTTTCTAGGCGTCGATTGCTCTTTGTGTGTTGGTTGCTTAGTTTCTTGAGTATCAATAGTTTTTACTGGTTGCTCATTTTCATTGCTTTTCTTATAAATTTCTTGTATTTTATCCACTTGTACCTTTGTAGTCTGAGTATCCATCACTATATTTGCATTTTGTGCATCTACATTCATTGTAAATAGTATTTCTGATTTAGGATTTGTATCACCAATCATACCTTCTGTACTTGTGACCAAAGGATCAGCTTCATGGACTGGTGAAGTAGAGGTTAGAGGAGGGGTATCCTGTACTAGTGGAGGGATGTTATCAGTTATCTTGATAGGAGGTATACCACCTACCTTACCTTTCCCTTTATCCTTTTGATATAATTCGAATGCCTTTTCTACTTTCTTCTTATTTATTTCCTCTTGTTTTTATTTCTCCATAAAGAATATATCCCACTGATCAGAAACCTCATCAGCAATCTTTTTCACTCTTCCTACCATCAAGCTCACTTCTCAGTGCCCACTGACAAAAACTAACCAGTTTGCTTCAGATATTAATTCATCAATTCTTTCTCTTGAGTTAATAGGATTTACAGCTAGAAGTATTTCAATGTTTAGTTTCTTATCTAGCTTAATTACTACTATCCTTTTTGCTTCCAATATTCTATAAAGTTCATTCGGTAAATCATTCTCAACTTCAATCAAAACCTTCTTATATATCCAATTGTAAAGTAATGCTTTCCTCAATACTCTACCTGTCAGAATCATTAAATGTATTATACAATTTATGCGAATTAGTCAAATTTCCATCTTCAGTTATTTCATTCAACAAATCATTCAAAGAAGGGGTAATCGGTTGTTGTTTCTTCTTTAGTGTTCGCTTCTTGGGTGGTTCCCTTACTGCCTATTGTTTCTTTCTCAAGGTCCTTGTTCTCTTTAGTGAAGGAGAGGGCACTGATGAAGGTTTTCTCTTCCTTCTTTCAACTATTTTAAATTTTGTTGCCTTATCACTATCAGTTCCAGAATATGTCTGAACTGTTGAAATGTGTGCCTTCGGTTGAAGTCCTTAAAGCTTATTGGCTATTATACCGCTTAAGTTCATGACATTTTCTTTGATTTCCTTTACTTTCTTAGAAGCATCTCTTATGTATTTTTCTCTCTTCTTTCTTTTCTTCAACAAATTTACATCACTCTTAATGGTCTGAGCACTACCAAAGAACTGTTTTGATGGTTCTCTCGGTGCATCCAGTAAAGCTTTAGCATGTCTCCAGAATAGTAAGATCTACTTCATACCCCATCTCAATGACCCAAATAGTCCTAGAGAGTACTACCTCCATCCATGTATCATCTCTTTTGATAACAAAACAAATTTCTTTGTCATATTTATCTACTATACCCTGTGGTTACCTTTCTCTATCTCTCATCTTAGCTTTGAAAGTCTTGAAATACTCAGAAATGTTATTCTCATAGCCTGATCCCATATCGATGAAAGCTTCCAAAATTTGCTTACCTACTAGGATGTCATATGCAAAGTCTTTGTGACCAATACTAGGTATTTCCTTAACAAAGTACAACATCAAACATACCAACAGATTTCCAAAATGGAATGTGCCTTTCTTGTCTCCTTTAATCTTTTTCAAGT